>NC_048300.1:646539-715753 GCF_013100865.1 Trachemys scripta elegans | reverse complement strand
CATAATGCATTTCTTCTGCATTACATCATAGAAGTGACAAGACTGGCTGCATTATGGGAAATGTAGTCCAGCAAGGGAGCCTGACCCATAGAAGAGCATAGGAGCCTCAATTACAACTCCCAAAGGCAATAAGGAAATTCAGTTTAATGTTGAAATGCTGTTCAACAAACTGAAATGAAACATTTCTGTTTCAGGAATGTTGGAATGTTTCATTTTGATCAAAAAATTGAAACTTCAGAATTTCCATTGAATGGAAAATTTTGACATTTCAACGTTTTGTCCTGCTTCATGACAAAAACCAGTTCTAGCCTTTGGATAATGCATTTCAGATGCTGGCCTCATAGATTACAGCTGCACAAGACAAGTTTGAGTTGGAAGTTACTGTACGTCACCATTTTCCCTCAGTGGGAGTCTTTCAAGCCCACTGAGAAGTTTGGTGAGGAAAATTCAGTTCTCAAAACCAAAAGTAATTGAATGGGCAACAAAATAAAGGGAAGGGGCGGCAGTAAGGTATGGATTGTGACCAAGTCCTGTGTGAATATTCAGGCTTGTGGAAGAGCCTTCCTGCTTTCCAGGGCTAGTCACAATCAGAGTCCTGAGTGAAAGAACTGCTTCTGGTTAGTGTCCCTAGCTACCACTGAAGGGGCTTGGGGTAGATGAGACCATGGCCCCACTACACTCAGCCCATGCCAGTAGAACTGGGCAGCTGTGGAGAGAATCAGACCCTTGCTGTGCACTACCTATGCCCAAACCTCTCACAGCTGGTCTAGGGGCAGTGCATCTCCATGTCACTACCAATCTGTGCCTGTGCCTTACAAGTTCCTGAGCGCCTTATAAAGTTCCCAGCACTTTCATCTAGTACCAGCTGGGATTGGTCTAGAGGGAACGGTTTCTGGATCCACAAGCTGCACCATTCTCCTCTTGATTAAGGAAAGTGAAAACTAGAAATCTTTATTTACTATTCTGTTTGACTGTTCTTGGTGCATGACAACACATTGATCCTTAGAGCAGCGAGACAAACATTTACATGCCTTGGGCTTTATTCACTATAATTCCTTGCAAATCTGACGTGAGCTTATGTCGTTCACTGCCCCTGAGAACAGCATGTGATTTCTGGAATGCATTGCAATAGGTGCCAATATATATACTGAGCAGGTAATGCATGGAAGATGGGAACTAACAAAGGGGTCTAAGGGCTTGATTCTCCTCTCCCATACATAAATTTGATATAGTGGAGTTACTCCTGCTTTAACCTAATGTAATTGGGTAATAATTTGTTTTTTGTTGTTATAACTTAGACAAAGATAAAGATGACTTCTCATACTTAAATGCTTGCCCTTCACTATTATTATCTGTAAATTATTCTTGCTCACTTGAAACGGCTTACAGTTTTTCTGTTCCACTGCTTCTTCCTGACCCTACGGATCTTTTATTTGCATTGATTGTCCTTAATCCACAGCATTTATATTCTCCATATTATCCTAGTGCTCACTAGGATTTCTGATGTGCAGTGGTTGTATATATGTTCAAAATATGAAAAAATGTATAAAAATATAAATTTCTTTTGTTCTCAGCTAAACAACTTTATAATTATGGTTTTGTTGGTTGCCTGGCCCGGATCAGTTTGCTTTTTAACTAGTTTTAAATTTGTACAGTTTTCCTGGTGGGTGCAATACATATTATAAAATTAATAGTAGAATAGAATAGAGCATACCATATATAGAGTACAATCCTGGCTGCACTGAAGTCAGTAGGAGTTTTGCCATTGACTTTAATGGAGCCCAGATTTGACCCATAATCTTCATAGCATTTGTGGATCCCATTAATGGCAGGATCTTACTATTTGACATACTATGTACTCTTTGTCCGAGTTTTTGTTTACATTGCATCTTGTTAGAAACTCTATGCCTGTATTTTGTTCTAGACTTTACAAGTGTTTCTTTGTTTAAGTAAAACTGTTGGAGAGCACAAAGACTATAGAGCTTTCAGAGATTGTATACTTTGTATTTTGAATGCTAGATAATGCTTCAGTCTTACATGCTGTTGGAAGCTAAGTCATCTTAAGCTCCATGGCACTAGAGTCAATTGCAAAATCAGTCAACAGTCATACGATGTCTGATTAATGTAATTCTGAAGCTCTTGTTCAGTCAACTAATGGTATCCTATTTGCATATCCAGTAAGTTACTGTTAAAACGTTGGCTATGGTCAAACCTATAAATCTTTCAGAGAACAGCCTTTTGATGATATGTAAATGATAATGTGCTCTTGACAAGAACATAAGCCACTGGAAAATGTTCCATGAGTAGCTCTTGCATGTGAAGATCTCAGCCCCACTTCCTAGAATTTTATGTTTCGATTTTTCCTTTGGTTTCATAGGCTTCCATACAAAAAAAAAAAACATTAAAACATATTTTATAAATGAAAATAGTTTATAAACAAGAACATTGAAGGTCTTGAGAAGACACATGGCAGATATTAGTCATGTCACTTAATGCACTACTAGAAGGCCCTCAGGGCTGAAGATGGAGAGCTAAGAGCTTGTGTAGAATAGAATAGAGTATACAGAGTGGCTCCTCAGGAACTTTTAATCCTAAGGCATGCAAATCAACCTGCATCTCCTCTCCTTGACAAAAGAAATCTAGGTAGTAGCTTGTATAGTATTTTCTGATTTAATCTTGGAAATTTGGAATTGGCTTACAATACTATTATTACATGGCCTTACATCTTGTTCCATCTTTGTACAATTTAAGTGAAACTCTGCTTGAATTGCCTGTAGGCCTGTTCCTTCCATTTCAATCTGTAAAACTTTTAGAATGCACTATCTTTACCAGCTTACCGCCTTCAGTCTCTTTGCTGCCTTTCAGATCTATAACTTTATCTATATCAGATCTATAACATCTTTTCTTTCTCCTTTTAATTTAAAAAAAAAGAAGCAATATTGGCCAAGTCAAGCTGCTATAACTAATACTTGCAACAAACTGAACCATACTGGCTTCCCTGTTCTGCAGAGTTTTAATTTCTACCTTGTTTTTCTTGTGATAACATGACCAGAGTTTCACATGATGCAGCCTTGAGATATTGCCAGTATTACCTTAGAGAAACAAATGAGATTACAGCAGCATTTGCATTATCCCCTGCACTTTGTTATAATCAGTCTTGTAACTGCTAGGTTTTTAAAGGTGATGACCGCATTCCACCAACACCATGTATAATGCCAGAATGACCTCTTCTGGTTTAGAGTACACCTCTAGAAACATACCCCTAAAGGCTTGCTTTGTCTTTCTTATGGATAGATTTAGAGCCTAATCTAGCACCCATTGAAATCAAAAGGAATTTTGCCTTTGACATCAGTGTGAATGAGACCGATCCCTAAATATGTTAGCCACAATAAATCCCTCAAACTCCTCTATCCCATGTTATGTTCTTGATTAAGCTGTAGTCCCTATAAGCATGTCTGGTCTCCCCACATCCTGGCCATATAACCATGTCATTCTGCTACAGTTCTGACTATGGTTCTCTTCTTATTATATGCCTTTAATTTGGAGGGTTTTCTAGTGCTGATGGGAAAAAAAATCTCAGCTACCATTGGGCATTTGACAAAGAGATCTTCCCACTGAGCATGATCCAAAGGTCACTGAAATCAATGGGAATCTTTTCATTGATTTCAATGGGCTTTGTATCAGGCCTACTGAGATTAGCTAATGCATACGAGAGACAACTGTCCTCTCTTCCTCCCATTTCATCCCTCTGGAGATGGGGTAGGTGTGCAATGGCTGCCATTACAACTCAGCATCTGTTATTGGTTACCACAGTTCAGTGTTTAAAGACAGCACTGTTATTTCTTATCCTAAGTGGAGGAATATAATTAAGGATAATGGATCTGAATTTCCACTCGTTTCCATTCCACCAGATACGGATGCTTTTATCTTTTCACTTTAAAGAAATCAACCAAGAGAACATTCCATAATAAGAACTTTAAAAAGTGCTGCTTGCTCTGACAGTGCTTAACAATAAATCCTTTAATTTTCAAAGCAACATGAAATGCTAGAACCATCCAATTCCCCTTTATTTTATGGTGGGCAAACTTCTAAGACTATTGTGCACCACTTTGAAAGTTAAAGGGTAGCTAGCTAAGCAAACTGATAGTTATCAGCTTTTGTATTTTAGCTTTCTTTTTCCATTTGTAAATAGAACCTGGCTAGGTAATCAGCTGTTCAAATCCTGTTAACAATGGGAGTAGTACTTCTGATTTCCTACACATCACAGTGAAAATTACAGAGCCACGATAGCAGTAAGATAAGTTGTCAGGTTTCAGAGTAGCAGCCATGTTAGTCTGTATCTGCAAAAAGAGCAGGAGTACTTGTGGCACCTTAGAGACTAACACATTTATTTGAGCATCAATTTGTTAGTCTCTAAGGTGCCACAAGTACTCCTGTAAGTTGTCAGGTAGCCTTTATTTAGTAGTGTAATTGAGGTAGGGTAAACTGAGTTTACCTACTTCTCATCTGGGGAATATGGAGCATCGTTTAGGTTAGTTTACCCACTTCTTTTTTTTTTTTACCACTGCCTTTATTAAAAACCCCATTTTGATACTTTTTCATTCCCAAATTATTGTGTGTGTGTGTTTGTGTCAGTAAAAACTGATTTCTGCCAAAAATTCTCATGCTTTTGCTTAAGCCAAAGAAATATTGATGAAAGGGAAGGTTTGAGGGTAATCAGATAAGCCATTTAAAAAAAATAAGGCAGTTACAATAGAATGTTAGCATCCTACATCACTTGTTCAAGATCAGGTTAATATTCAAAGAATGTGAACAAAGAGTCTGTTTGCCAACTGGGGAGCCCACACCCTCTGAGTATGCTATAAACCGTAACCAGATTTCTAAATACCTAGGACTTCTTTTTGGCTCTTCTCTTGTGCACAACTTGGTGTGAAAGCTTTTCCATTACAAGAACAGTCCATATTTTCTAATTGCACAATTTCATAAGGGGAGGGGGTCACATTGGTTCAATAAGGTGCAATACAGAGGCTAGTTGTAACAATAATAATGAAATGTCATTCTGTTTAAAATGCAGCTCCTTTATTGCAGCATTAAGTAAGGAGGTCAGGGGGTTTCTAGGAAGATGACATTTTATCATAAGATGAATCTCTTTAATAATTTCCTTGATTTAAGGGACTTTGAAAAATGGTAGGTTTTCTCTTTCTGAAAAGTCATCCCATTCTTGCTGTTGTAAAAGCAGACTGTAATTCAAAAATATCTCGGTACTGAAACTCCAAATGTGTTTTATTAATTGTAACTCATTTTGGAGTTAGTTGTTCAAGCTTCAATATTTGCACATCCAAAAATTCCATGAAGTCGCCATAGGATTTATAAACTTCTGATAGAGCTTGCAGGGTTTGTAAATTCTGTAAGCCAAATAGTTTTTAGTAAAAGTAGATTAAAAACTTGGCAAGCTATGCCTAGGTAGTTTATAAACTGCAAACAAAGTAGCTCTGATCCAAGGTTATTATCACTATTGCTGCCAATCTGCCATCTTGGAAACTTTGTAGGCTTGCCAATTTCGGTTGGATGTATTCCTGGAGGTTTCATTTTCTGACACGATCTTTAATTAAAGATTACTCTTTAATTCCTGGAGATTCCAGGACAATCCTGGTGGGTTGGCAAACCTAAAACTTTGTCTCGCTTGTGACCCTAGGATTGCCCCTTCTTCCAACACCAGTGTCCTGTTCTGACATCAGCATTGTGCTTCTGCAGAGTGGTGGTGGTGATGCAGAGTCTAGGTATACACTAAGTGTAACTTCGTTTTATTTGCACATAAACAGTCCACAAGGTGGTCAAACAGCTGGCAGGGCAATCCCTTCTTTCAGCAACCTCAGCCCAGCACCAGTGCCCAATACCCAAGGAACTTCTCTGCCTCAATTATTGACTCTCTATTTGGAGGTGCAGGCAGAGAGCAAAATTTCCTGTTGTCCACTCTACTCCTTCTACCCACAACCTTGCATAAACAAAACTAACAACAACTCAGCATATCTCCCCAAGACTATTCATGCGCAAAGAAAAAGAACCTGTAAGACTATGTTTAACAGTGGCATCTAACTTCTACTATAATACATTATTATTATTAATTTTATTTTAGACATTAAGGCTAGATTCTGCCACCTTTATCTAAGGAGTAAAAAGCTACTCTGCATGAATAGTGCTTGTAGAGTGTAGCCCTCATTTAGCAAACTTTCGGTTTTTTGCTTGTTTGCTTGCTTGCTTGCTTTTAACTATAGTATTCTGTCAAAATCCTTTTTTTTTTTTTTTTTTTTTTTTAAGTTTGGAAATATGTAGGCCTACATTTTCAAAAGTGACTAGTGATTTTAAGTGCTTCAGTTTTGGGTATCCAAGCTGAGACCCCTTTTAAGGGCCCACTTTTCATGAGTGGGTGTCTCTAGTCAGGCAGCCAAAATCAATTGTTACTTTTAAAAGTTAGACCGTATACTTTCATTCTATCTTAGCAAAGTTTTGTTTTTCTGGGCATGTATTCACAAATGTGAATGAAATATTGCCAAGAAAATCCAGCCTTCTCAGTTTAAAAACACAGCCAGTGCAAAGGAAAATTACTGAGATGGGAAACTGTGAAGCAATCAAAAGAAAATTGCAATTGTTACTAATGCTTATGCTTTTATAAAAAATAAGATTTTCAGTTACGACATGAAAAAACATTAGCTTGTAAGAAGAAAATAAATTACATAAATACAGACTAATAGTCACTTTCTTGCAAGTGCTTCCTAAGCAGAATCAAATAGGAAATATCTGGTTAAAAGGTTTTTATGGTTCCAGTATAACAGATTATTCAAGTTTATCAAGTACTATAAATTCAGGACGGTTCTGCTGGCATGAAAGAGAGATGTGAAGGGAACATTTTTCTCTGCACTTGGCCAAAACGTAAGTAAAAATACAATAGGGTATTTATAAGTACTGAGCACTGAGAGTTTGGGAAAACAACTCTACTATATACACACCTTTCTTTTAGAGAAACTAAAGTGACAACCTATCCAACCCTTAACAACAAATCATAGATATTGATGATTTTTGCTCATTAGTTGCAGGAAATTTGATGTCCAGAGAAGTGAAATACACTGTAGTTATTAATGATGGGAATATATAGAGAAAACCAAATTCTGCTCACAGTTACTGTAGTCACAAAGGAACTGTATCTGTCAATAAGATTAAATCTAGCAGAATTTAGCTCAGAATCTACAAGAATAAAAGATCTAGGTTTTGATTTCCATTTCCTCATTCACACTGATATTATGGGCCTTATTCTGAGTCAATTTACATCCAATCTTATTTAAATTATGAGTGATTCCACTACATCAGTGCAGTTTCACTGGTGTAAATGAGGTCAAGATGAAGCACCATTACTTTAGTGCTCATGGCTGCTATCGATTCAAATCTATCCAGTGATCAGACACAGCATTAGCAGGGGCAGTTTATGCTTCCTTCATGCTGCTGTACCAATGTGGCTCTGCACAGTTCCAGCGGAATCATCATGGGAGGTCATATGATAGCTGTCTCCCTGCCCATTCCAATCTTAGGCTCTACTGAAATTGTGAAGAAGGGTAACCGAGGGGACAGCTGCAGTTGTGCTTTTGTGATGTGGACAATTTTCTTCTGCAATTGGACTCAGGCTGTCATCTCATTCCAGAGAGGCCTAATTTTTAAAAGAGTAAGGCTGGTATTTTCAAAGGAGTCTAAGGCAGTTATGTGCCACCTGTTGTTGCCTCTCAGTAATTTCTGTGGAGAAGGCTGCTAGGTCTTTGCAGGTAGAACTGCTGGGTTCTGAAGTTAAGGGCAAGCATTCTGTGCTCACATGACAGGTTTCAGAGTAGCAGCCGTGTTAGTCTGTATCCGCAAAAAGAAGAACAGGAGTACTTGTGGCACCTTAGAGACTAACAAATTTATTAGAGCATAAGCTTTCGTGGACTATATGCATCCGAAGAAGTGGGCTGTAGTCCACGAAAGCTTATGCTCTAATAAATTTGTTAGTCTCTAAGGTGCCACAAGTACTCCTGTTCTTCTTTGTGCTCACATGGTTTGGAGTACTGCAGTGGGGAAAGCTATAGCAGTTTGTGTGGCAGAGAAGTAGGGAGTTCATGGTTATTTTCCCATGGCTGAGGGTTGTAAGAATTTCTTGTTCCTGACACTGTCTGCAAAAAATGTCACATAAATTATGGGCCAGTCTCTCAGCTGGAAACTGGTAAAGCTTCATAGAAATCAATGGGGTTATGCTGATCTACACCAGCTGAGAATTTGGCCCCATGTATTTCTGTGAAATAATTAGAGTTTGGAAGGTTATCTGGGGATACAGGTCTTGTTTGTGAGGATGCACCCATGTTGAAGAGCTTCATCTGACAATGTTGCTCATGTAGGTTTACTGGCCATGTCTTCAGGGAAAGTAGGGAAGAAATTAGTGAAAAGGAGATATAATAAGAAGCTACATGACATTCTAGTGCTGAGTAGAAATGAAGAGAAGAGTTTGCACTTCACAAGTTGATCTAAAGAGCAGAAGAACACCATCTATGATTCCCTCAATGAAGCAGTTCTCCATTAAAACAGCTGCCTTTAGAATATTATTTTAACAAAGATAAACAGAAATGTTGACAGTACAAGTTGTTTTCTTACCTATACAAGACAAGAAAATACAGAAGAGTCAAAGCACTATAGGACATAGGCCAGAGCAAATAAGATCAGCATCCTGATACAAAATCATAGAAAGTCAGTGATTTGTTTTTATACAGTTTATCCCACTTGCTACCTAATTCCTCAGATAGGTTTCTAACCTAATACAGACTTGTTTGATTTGAGGAAATTAATGCAAGAACTGTCTTGAGGCTATCTCTCAAATTCCTATTACTATGATGTTATCCAGAATGTTGTTATCCGCTCCAGTTAAACTAAGCTGTCTTTGTGACTGCGGACTAAAGCTCTGTGCAGAAAGAGAATTCCATTTCATGGAGGATTTTGAGTCTCAGAGCTTGTGAGGCACAGCTCCCACAGCTTTCAGGCTCCTGGTTCCCCATCAGCCAGCCAGGAAGCCTGGGGAGCCCCGTTCCACAGTAGCCACCTAAGCTGCAAAGGAGCCAAGGATTTGGGAGCTTAGATTCTTGGAATCCAGGGCTTCCAGACTCTTGGCTCCCCATCAGACTGCCAGGTGGGTGTTGAAAAACCAGTCAGGCAAGCCAAGGAACCAGGTAGGTTCAAACTATCTCAACTCATCGTTCCAATTTCAATTAACTGGTGTTCCCAATGGAAAAACATTCTGACCAGCTCTGCTGCAGACAACAAATGCATTTCCTAACTAAGGAAATCCATGTCTCCACTCCAAATTTGGTTTGCAAGAACACAAGAATGAAGAGAAATGTGATATTGTTTGTGTAACCCTTCTGTCAAGTGGAATTGGCAGTGACAAGGGCCGAGTTCAATATCTAAGAGTTCTTTTAACAATAGAACACAGAAGCAGCTCAAGCCCCCACCCAGTAACCTGGGAAAATTACACACCACTCCGGGCACCTCTAAGAGGCAATACTTCCCCTCTCATAAGTACTCAGTCTGAGTATAAAGAAGAAAACTTTTAATAAAAAGGGGGAAAGAACTTGGCATTAATTTGGGGGAAATGCTACAAGCATGATTCGCAAGCATGTCCCACATGCTGGCCTAAGGCTTCACCCTTAGACCGGGCTATCAGTAATTTCAGCTCTGGTGGATCCATAACAAAACAAAAGACGCCCAGTTGAGTCTAATCAGCTCTGTTATTAAACAGTGGAGAGGGAAAGGGTCAAATGATGTCTAGGACTGTTTGGGCAGAGACCACACCACCAGGTACAAGCACCTGTCCCCACCCACTCTCCTCTCCACTCGCCCTTGGCCTCCTTACGCCTTGCTTAGAGAGTGCAGTTTCCTTGAGAGTGACTGTCCACAATCAGGGCATGCCAAGCATAGTTCTGCTGCCCCCACTCACACAACAAGGACAACAACCTTTCATCACCCCAGCACCCAACATCAAAGTGACTTGCAATCCGACACCAGCCAAAAGTGAGCATTTGGGCAAAACAGCTCCATCATGCTGTGCACCTAGGCAGAGTAGGTGTCACACCTACTGTGTGTGTCTGTGCAAACAAAGTCAGTCCCTGAAGTCTTTTCCCCCAGCTCATCACCAGAGGTCAGGGGAGAGCTCATTCAGACCCTGCTTACATCTGTGGATGTCTGTGCAAAACACATGTGGCAAGCCGGAGTCCTACTCCACTAATCTTGTCCAATGTTTTATTTTATTTTAAACTGCTTAATTCTTAGAGCAGCTGTTCCAGTTGGAAGCTTTGCAGACTGCTGCTTTGCATTCTGAAATCATGGTTGCACCTTGTACTGTACCGTCAGTAATTAGTGAGCTCTGAGAACAGGCAGTATGCAATATATCATCACCCTGGGAGGAGAAGTAGAATCCCTGAGGCAACACTGAATAGCTGGATCAGCAGTAGAGAAGAATCAGTAGGTCTGTGAGCTTGGGTGCTAACCAAGGGCCAGCATATCCTATTCTTTTCAAATGCCTTTCCAATCTATTATAATCTGGCTCCTTTCAAAGAGAGCAGGATTGGATTTCTACCCTTTCAGTATTAGAAGTCTGGCTGGTTTTATCTAATTGAGAATCTTCTCCTTTTATGATGTACCTATAACTAATAAGTATAGGGGCTTCTTATATTGCTAGAAGCAAACTATTGTATTCACAGGCAAGGAATTTTGGAAGATGACTTGTCACTTTATTGATGTGTTCTGGCTGTCGGCAGTGTCTGAAAACTCAGACTGTGCTGGGCCAGCAGTATTCCATCAGTCACATTTCAGCCCAAACTAAATCACTTGTGTGTACAAACCTGTAGTATGCTGCAAATAGTTAGGGGTTGTTTGTTTCTTAATGTGCTGGAGATGAACACAGGGAACTTACATTAACTGTGATGGGAATTTTGTATACAAGTTATCGGGCTCCATACATGAATAAATGAATACAATTCTATAGCCTGGGATATACAGGGGGCCAGACTAGAAGATCTAATGAGTCCCTTCTGGGCTTAAAACCTATGAAACTAGGCGCCCGACACCACAAGGAGCATGTTAGTGAGTGAATAGATTTTTTTTTTCCCCTGCGTTCACAGGATTTCATCTTTCCCTCTTGCTTTCTGGAGTCGGTGCAGGGAATTCCCTTTCTTTTTGAACGTTGTGTTAGTAAATGTTGTTCTCATGGAAGATACTAGATAGAACTGAAAAGCAAAGTCCTCATTTTATCCACAGAATGATGTGGTATGAACCCATGAAAGATTCAAGTATCAGGAGGTAGCCGTGTTAGTCTGTATCCACAAAAACAACAAGGTGGCACCTTAAAGACTAACAGATTTATTTGGGCATAAGCTTTCATGGGTAAAAAACCTTACTTCTTCAGATGCATGGAGTGAAAATTACAGAAGCAGGCATTATATAATGACACATGAAGAGAAGGGAGTCAACACTGGTTCTCCACTTGTGAGGTATCTCCCTTCTCTTCATGTGTCATTATATAATGCCTGCAGCTGTAATTTTCACTCCATGCATTTGAAGAAGTGAGATTTTTTTACCCACGAAAGCTTATGCCCAAATAAATCTGCAAAAAGAAGAACAGGAGTACTTGTGGCACCTTAGAGACTAACAAATTTATTAGAGCATAAGCTTTCGTGGACTACAGCCTATTTCTTCGGATGCATATGCATCCGAAGAAGTGGGCTGTAGTCCACGAAAGCTTATGCTCTAATAAATTTGTTAGTCTCTAAGGTGCCACAAGTACTCCTGTTCTTCTTTTTGCGGATACAGACTAACACGGCTGTTACTCTGAAACCAAATAAATCTGTTAGTCTTTAACGTGCCACTGGACTCCTTGTTGTTTCCATGAAAGATTGGCATCTCCCTGCCAAGATACCTCACATTTATCAGGGGGGCCATCCCTAGCGAGAAGAAGGGGATTTACTCCCCTGGCCTACTCAGTCTTAGACCTTATTCATTGAGGCTGCTAGTGAGGGTGCCAATTAGTATCAATTGTGATGGTGCTTTCTGTAATTAGGGGTGGGGGAAGAAAGAGAAAGAGATTTATGTAGGTGAGGCACATGACCTGGTGCATACTGCAGGAGACCTGGGTTCTATTCCTGGCTCTGCCACTGGCCTGCCAGGGTGACCTGGTACAAGTCACTTCACTCTCTGTGTGTTTCCCCGTCTGTAAAATGAATGTAATGATACCCACTGAAGAAAAGAACTATACAATAGCTAGGTATAATTATTGCCTCATTTAAACGAGTTCTGGCAGCCCATCTGTTGGGGATAGGCTTTGCCAGCTTCATCCCTTTCTGGGGAGAAGGGGGACTACACACTCCTACCACTCTTAAGCCGCATCTCTGGGCTGCAGTCCCCCTGTTTCCCAACCATGTTAACCCAACAGATCCAACTGGGTTTGACACCTGTGAGGCCTTTACCTCCATGAGCCTGTGACAGCAGCTGATTAAAATGATTCAAAACCAACTTCTTCAAAACAAAGCATTATTTGTTCACACAGAGGTCCGTAGCACGCAGAGCAAAGGGTTAATACAAGAAAGGCCTGTATGCATGGGACTCACCGACACCAGAATCTTTCCTTGAATGCTTTTGTATGTTCCCTTGACCCCAGTTACCTCCATGCTTGCTACAGTTTGAGTCTCCCGTCACTGTGTCTTTGTCAATCTTTCCCCACCAAGGCACCTGCTGACAACCCACTACAGCCGCCTTCTTCCTTAAGCTGACACCTTTGAGGCTTTAGTATCCCCTTTGATCTTAGGCTGATGCCTGGGAAAAGTAAACTTGGCCAGCCTGGCTGAAGCCTAGCAGAGACATTGCCCGGTCCATAGCTTCCCGCTCTGTTCCCTAAGGAGACTTATCTGCCATTGTTTCATTTCATGTTTGCTTCCCCCGCATCAGCCTCCTCTGATTTAATGCTATTCTATCAGGAAAATATCATCAGGCAGGAAAATATCATACAGGTAAACTAAGGTTATAAAAAATAATACACAGACCTCCCTCATTCTCCACACTAGAAACCACCAACAAAATGAAATAAAATAGCCACAATCTCTGTGGGTGACAGAGGGGATAACTCAGTTTCTACACACGTCCAGGCCTGCCCAGGGGTCCATGCTATATATCTAGCTAGGTCTCTATATAGTCACCCATCCCTGTAGCATCTGACTGCCTTCTGTCCCATATACATGAAAACAAAGAGCTATGTTTGTTCCAAAGAGGAATAGTCTTTTAAAAGAAATTGTGTTGCTCACATAAAGTCATGTGATCATGTTCTGACAAAAGAAAATACAAGAAATTAAAGATATGGGACAATCCTAGCCTGATTTTGACAGTCTCAATCAAGGATCACTGGGTTCAAGTCAATATTCGATACACACAGAACAAGGACAAAGAGCAATGGCCCAGAGCTAACACCAAATTGTACTGCACCCCAGACAGGCTGACAACCTGGTGTCCATTTGCGGATACCTGTACACCTAATTGCAAATAACAGTGCTGGACCAAAATAAATGGTGTTTATAATGTTCACCTGTACAAATTAACTACTATATATAAAATGAACTGTATACCTAATTAGCATATTTCCTATGCATCTATTTATAGATGCCTTTTAACATGTAAATAAAAGGTTACCAGGGCTCTGAGAAATTTTCATGCCAGAACTGTTTGCAGCAAGAACCCAGGGGGATTTTTTGAATAGTCTTGAAACAAACGCAAGGCAAATGTTTCAGCTGGCAAATAGGGGACGCCTTCCCCATATCAACACTGTTTTGGTGCCATTGTTTGTGTGTTTTTCAGTGAGGCATTTTGCCCTCAGTTATATTCCCCTAAGCAAAGAATACACTGTTTGCTTTTCCATCTCATGAAGAATTTATCCTCTGTACTTAAGATCTTATGTACAACAACTGAATTATTTATTTCCACTGTACAGCTTTGAACAGTACTCACAAGCAATTTGTCAAAGACATTACACACCATCATTTAGGCTTAGTGTTTCTTTGTCTTTTGGTCAGTATAGGAGTCAAGAGAGAACACCGGAAGTTACAGGACCAGTTCCATAGGGGATTGTACCCATATAAGGGAGCAAAGAACTGAACATTATGTTAAAAAATCTTTATATATATTTTTAAAGCCCAAAAAACTGTGGACCAAAGTCATCCTTATTCAAATACCATAGATGAATTTAGTCTACTACTAATGAGAGGCATATCTTTTAACGTTTGCCTCTTGGACTGTCATATAAGTGTAGGAAAAATTCTTGAATTAAATAGGAAAACATAGCTGCTTGTGCATTGCTCTTTAGAGGCCTATAAAACTATGTAAAATATCAGGAAGTGTTCATTATTATTCAAGATACCCAATCATTGCTAAACAGCATATGAAATAATTGGTTTAGTATTTTCCATATGTAACAGAATAACTGTTATACAATAGAAGGGTTTGCCACAAGAAAATACAGGGCAACTGTATGAAAAATGCAAGTCAAAGCTTTTATTTAATTTATTTTTTTTTGTTTTTATTCGTGGGCCAAAATCATATCTTTGTATATGAACTTTTGTGTGATTTATTGCTTGATAGCGTGTTACTTTCTGATCAAATGTTATGTGGTAGCATCTTATTAGCATAAGGGTTGCAGGATGTTAGGAACCAAGCTAGAGATGGCCTTTAAAATACAGGACAAGTAGTCTCTCCATGCAATAACAATGGATACATTTTTGAGTCTACTGTTTATAATAATATCAAGTTGGGCTCATCAAATATTTTCTGCCAAAACCGTTTTTTGATAGGAAAATTGGGTTTTTGATTAAATGAACTTTTAAGGGGAAAGTGTCTGCTTTCTCTGGCTTGTTTTTTAATCAAAAAACTGTACTCCCCAAAATGGAAGTTTTCAGTTCTTGGATGAAAACTAAAGTACGTAGCCGAAACTGAAAGGCACGCAAACTACAGCTCCCATGAGGCTCTGAAGCAGCATAGGTTTTTCGACAAAATATTTTGATTTTTGAGTTTTCATCAAAAAGTCAAAACATTCCATGAAAATAAATCCTATTTTCTGACCAGCTCTAATATAAAGTACTTTGTACAGTGTCAGAAGGATTTTATTTCTTAAAGGCTGCGGAAGGCTTGCTGTTTTCAAGAAAGGGCCTGAAGAAAAGGAAGAGGGAACTAAATACTTGAATCTGTAGTTATTTTCTTAGTCTTCCTAATTCTGCTCTTTGTGGACTATGCTGACGGTTTCTTAGAAAATACTCTGCTTCTGTGAATGCAGTACTCTAGTGGGTAACCCAAAATAAGGTAGATCAGAGACAGGGAATTTTGAAAGGTGTCTTTCTTTAAAAGGAATTTTTTTTCTGAAATTGATGCTTTGTTTGATTGAACATAGAGGAGAGCTACAGTCTGTAGGGTGGGTTGGATTGTTTTCTGAAGCAATTTGCCCATCCCTATTTTGAATATATAGTGATATAATTATATATCCTGAAGGACCTTCCATCCCTTCTTTCTTTGGACAAACTGTCTGATACCGACACCAAGAGCAGCTGATGAGTATACAAAGGGTGTCTGCATGTCTAATTCCTTCCTGACAAATTAGCCACATGTAATTTCCTTTGGGTTTAGCAGGTGGGGAGTGGATTGAATCTACCCACACCAAGATTGAAATAGCAATTTTCACTAAAGTGAGAATTTTATGGGAAAAGGGTCAGAAATTCTGCACCAAATGAGGAACTGGCAAAGCCCAGAACTCATCAAATTAGGTTTTGAGTGTGCACATACTCACATTACTGGCTAGGAGAATGAGATTTGAATTAAAATTAGTTACCTCTAGTCTGCCTAAAATCCATACCATGCAGAATCCATGGCGATAGCATTAGAAACTTCTTTAATTCCTGATTCAAGTGCATTTCTCTCTAGAGGAAACAAACCTAGAAATTGGTACAGAGTGTACTTTAACTCCTAATCAAATTATCCGTAGACAGCCAGGATTTTCATTCTGACTTTACCATGCCCAGTTAGCTGTCCAGCTGGTCTTACTATAAGTGGACACAGTACGTGTTAATACATGAAAGGACCTGATCTTTTTCTGTTGACTCGTTCACTTCTCTTCGGTGTATTATACAGCAACAGGGAGGGTCAATGGTAAAGCTCCCACTGACTTCAACAGAGCCAGGATTTCATCCTGATACTTTAAGATGGGGTGTTTGAATTGGCAATACATTTTCTCTCTGTCATTTAGACACTTCACCAACATACTGTTTTGAATTCCTATGGTCTGGCTTTTGCTGCAAAATTGCTGGCAGTAGCCCCTGAAGTTCTCACAGTCGTGAAAAGCTTCTTTCACAATTAAATTAAAAAACAAAGAGAACAAAAAAAAGTGCCACCGTGGCTAAACAACAAAGTAAAAGAAGCAGTGAGAGACAAAGAGGCATCCTTTAAAAAGTGGAAATTAAATCCTAGTGAGGAAAATAGAAAGGAGCATAAACTCTGGCAAGTGAAGTGTAAAAATATAATTAGGAAGGCCAAAAATAATTTGAAGACCAGCTAGCCAAAGACTCAAAAAGTAATAGCAAAAAATTGTTTAAGTACATCAGAGGCAGGAAGCCTGCTAAACAACTAGTGGGGCCACTGGATGATTGAGATGCTAAAGGAGCACTCAAGGACGATAAGGCCATTGCAGAGACACTAAATAAATTCTTTGCATCAGTCTTCCCAACTGAGGATGTGAGGGAAATTTCCACACCTGAGCCATTCTTTTTGGGTGACAAATCTGAGAAACTGTCATAGATTGTGTCATTAGAGGAGGTTTTGGAACAAATTGATGAACTAAACAGTAATAAGTTACCGGGACCAGATGGTATTTACCCAAGAGTTCTGAAGGAACTCAGATGTGAAATTGCAGTGTACTGTGTAACCTAATAATTTAAATCAGCTTCTGTACCCAATGATGGGAGGATAGCTAATGTGATGCCAATTGTAAAAAGGGCTCCAGAAGTGATCCTGGCAATTACAGGTCAGTAAGCCTGACTTCAGTACCGGGCAAACTGGTTGAAACTATAGTAAAGAACAAAATTGTCAGACTCATAATTTGTTGGGGAAGAGTCAACATGGTTTTTGTAAGGGCAAATCATGCCTCACGAATCTACTAGAATTCTTTGAGGGGGTCAACAAGCATGTGGACAAGGGGAATTCAGTGGATATAGTGTACTTAGATTTTCAGAAAGCCTTTGACAAGGTCCTTCACCAAAGGCTCTTAAGCAAAATAAGCTGTCATGGGATAAGAGGGAAGGTCCTCTCATGGACTCATAACTGGTTAAAAGATAGGAAACGAAGGGTAGGAATAAATGGTCAGTTTTCAGAATGGAGAGAGGTAAATAGTGGTGTCCCCCAGGGGTCTGTGCTGGGACCAGTGCTATTCAACATATTCATAAATGATCTGGAAAAAGGGGTAAACACTGAGGTGGCAAAATTTTCAGACGATACAAAACTACTCAAGATAGTTAAGTCCCAAGCAGACTGTGAAGAGCTACAAAAGGATCTCACAAACCTCTTGGGTGACTGGGTAACAAAATGGCAGATGAAATTCAATGTTGATAAATGCAAAGTAATGCACATTGGAAAACATAATCCCAACTATACATATAAAATGATGGGGTCTAAATTAGCTGCCACAACTCAAGAAAGATATTTTGGAGTCATTGTCGCTAGTTCTCTGAAAACATCCACTCAATGTGCAGCAGCAGTTTAAAAAGCAAACAAAATATTGGGAATCATTAAGAAAGGGATAGATAATAGGACAGAAAATATCATATTGCCTCTATATAAATCCATGGTACGCCCACATCTTGAATACTGTGTGTGGATGTGGTCACCCCATCTCAAAAAAGATTTATTGGAATTGGAAAAAGTTCAGAAAAGGGGAACAAAAATTATTAGGGGTATGGAATGGCTGCCATATGAGGAAAGATTAATAAGACTGGGACTTTTCAGCTTGGAAAAGAAATGACTAATCATGACTGGTGTGGAGAAAATAAATAAGGAAGTGTTATTTACTTCTTTTCATAACACAAGAATCAGGGGTCACCAAATGAAATTAATAGGCAGCAGGTTTAAAAAAAATAAAAGGAAATATTTCTTCACACAATGCACAGTCAACCTGTGGAACTCCTTGCCAGAGGATGTTGTGAAGACCAAGGGTTCAAAAAAGAACTAGATAAATTCATGGAGGATAGGTCCATCAATGGCTATTAGCCAGGATGGGCAGGGTTGGTGTCCCTAGCCTCTGTTTGCCAGAAGCTGGGAATGGGCAACATGGGATGGATCACTTGATGATTACCTGTTCTGTTCATTCCCTCTGAGACACCTGGCTTTGGCCACTGTCAGAAGACAGGATACTAGCTAGATGGACCTTTGGTCTGACCCAGTATTGCCGTTCTTATGTAAAAACTAAGCTGAGTTTTTAGCTTGAATCTACCTCTCCTCCTAAAGAAAAATTCCACTTATGGACATTTCCTGGTTCTGCCATTGACATGCTGTGTGTCCTTGAGCACTTTACTGATCTGGGCCTCTGTTTCCCCTCCACCCTTTGTCTGCCTTGTCCATTTAGATGTAAATTCTTCAGGCTCGGGTCTGTCTCTTAATATTTTTTGTACACTGCTTAGCACAATGAGCCCTCCCCCTCAGGTGGGGCCTCTGGGCACCACTCTAATACAAACAACAAACAACAACAACAACAATAATAATAATTAATAATTAATGCCCAACAGTTGAAATACAAATATCTCAAAGCACTGTAAAAGGTGGGTAAATGTTATTATCCCCATTTGGGGGGAACTGAGGCAGAAAGACGTGACATGACTTGCCCAGAGACAGAAGTCGGAATAGTACTAAACACCAGCCCATGCTGCTTGAATACTCCTTTGAGGAAAGTTCATCTCACACATTTAATGTGGTAACTAATAATAGCTGAGATGTGTTATGTCCAGCATACCAGATATATTAGACGACACTCGGATAAAACAGAACAAAAAGGGGAGTTTATTAACATTTTACAAGTTCCCTCATTCTGCATTCTGTTTTGCTTTGTTGGCCTGTTTTCATGCAGACTCATTGAAATATTTGTGTTTTCCAGAATGCCAAAGCCAGCTATGACTTCAGCAGTAACGATCCCTACCCATATCCCCGCTACACAGATGACTGGTTTAACAGGTAATAGAGCTCAGTCAGCAGTCATTACAGGTATTAGGAAATCATAAGGCTCTGCTGATAGTTTCAGTGTCTGTCTCTCCACTAAACGATGTGGTTTTCAGCACAGAAGTTGCTGTGTCGCTATTGTCTGAAGATTAGATATTACTGTTTTCACATTGATTTTTTTTTATCTAGTGTGTTCTCCTGGGAACCACTTCCAACACTCTGATCAGCTGAGTTATGGTATATAAAGTGTTTGCTACTCCAGAAAGACGAAGGCATACCTGAAATGTTTGTGTAGGTGATAACTATATAATTTTCTGTCTGTTAACTGAAGAAGTCAGGATACCCGGGTCTAAATTTATGCTTCATAGCAATTTTTTATTGTTCTCCTTTCTCCATCATCATGTCTCACCCACAGCCTTCATGTTATTTTAAAGGGAGCAATATGGAGGCTGGGATTTTATGAGCAGGGGGGAATCTGTCAGGAAAGGAATTTGAGAACAACTTGAAAATACATGTAAAGTTCCCATAAAGACTTGATGTCACAGTTTGCCACAGTGCCCCATGGCCACAGTCCCTAACCTCAGGCTACTGCAGCATCAAACAACAAATATCTCACTGAACACAGCAGGGGGTCAATATGGTCATTTACGAATGAGCCTCAGGGGTAGGACAGGTGATGGAGCAGCCTGTATTCCCTCTTCGCCTTCTTTGGTACCACACCCAGGGGAGATATGCGCAAATCTGGCACTGGAATACATCAGAAGAGGCCGGCCACTCTCCCTGCTGTTACTTCCAAGGTGAGCTTTGCCCTTACTATATACTCAAAGCCTTTAATGGACTTCAAGTTCTCTGCCTAGCAGTGGCACCTCCTGCCTTCATAAGGAATTTGAAAACCGGCTGAAGATCCATTCCATAAGTAAGCAGCGTCTGTTTTCTTAGGGTAGTTCAGAAACAAATTCCATAACACCTGTGTCTACTTGGAGAAGGAGCCGTTTCCATGGTTACTGCCTCCCCTGTAGCAGCTCCTGAAGCACTGGGACCTTGAGGACCCCCTTTCCTATTGTCCTGTTGGAACCATCCTTTACCCCATGACAGGAGAGGGCGCTATGCGGATCCCTGCACCTCCTATGGTGGTGTTTTGTACCTGCACTGGGAATGAAAACATTTCCCATCATTAAATGCAAAGCACACATTGGCTTTTATATCGTCATGTTGAAGCCAAGGTTTTGGCACAGGCAACCCGCTCTCCGTGAATGTCAGCTGGGCAGGGCAATAAGGAGTCAGACATTTCAGCAAAGGTCCTGGTCTATTTTACCCCAGGGTAAATCAGGCTCCTCTGCTGTCCTTTGACTAAATTCTCTTAATCCCCTCCCACACGCTGCCATATGTAGCATGAGCCCCCACTATTAAGTCCTTATACTTAGGGCCCTACCAATTTCATGGCCATGAAATATGCATCATGGACAATGAAATCTGGTCTCCCCCCCAACATGAAATCAAATCTTTTGTGTGCTTTTACCCTATACTATACAGATTTTGTGGGGGAGACCAACATTCTCAAATTGGGGGTCCTGACCCAAAAGGGAGTTGCAGGGGGGTTGCAAAGCTATTTTAGGGAGGCCGCAGTATTGCCACCCTTACTTCTGTGCTGCCTTCAGAGATGGGCGGCTGGAGAGTGGCGGCTGTTGGCTGGGCGCCCAGCTCTGAATGCAGCACCCTGCCAGCAGCAGCGCAGAAGTAAGGGTGGCAATACCATACCATGCCACCCTTCTGCGCCGCTGCTGGCAGTGGCTCTGCCTTCAGAGCTGGATTCCCAGGCAACAGCTGCCTCTCTCCAGCTGCCCAGCTTTGAAGGCAGCGCCCCCGCCAGCAGCAGCGCAGAAGTAAGGATAGCAGTACTGTGACCCCCTCCACAACTCCTTTTTGGGTCAAGACCCCTACAATTACAACACCGGGAAATTTCAGATTTAAATAGCTGAAATCATGAAACTTATGATTTTTAAAATTCTATGACCAAGAAATTGACCAAAATGGACCGTGGATTTGGTAGGGCCCCACTCATACTTAAACAAGGAAATACACCTCTCGGGGCTCCTCACACAAATTATACTCGCATAAATGTGAAAGGCTGTGCACCAGTTCTCAAGAGTTTGAGGCACCTTAGGCCTGAAGGGTTTGTCCTTCTCATTTTCATGCTTTTTGCTCCCTTCCTCTGTCCTGAAAAGCAAGATAAATAAATCCACAAATTCCTCTTTCCAAATCTTTTTTTTAACCCCTTTAAGCAGATGATTCCCAAGTGAACAGTGGATCTCACATAAGCTCTAGGATCATCAGCTGTCATGTCTCCTGCCTTTGTTCATTCAGAATGATGCCACCTGGAAACAGGGGGGACCCTTCCTAATTGCTCCATATTCCTTTGTGGGGTACCAGTCCCCCCCAAACCTTTGACAGTCCTACCCCCTCATCTGAGAGGGGCCCACTCTCATCAGGCAGGCTGCCAACCTATGGGCCACTGATGCCAATGATTTTGCCAGGTCAGCCCACATCCCTGGGCTGGATGTCTGAGGGAGGAGGGACCTGGGTTGCCATTTTGCCCCACTGTGCTGAGGTTAGCCAATTCCCTCCTTCAGTGCCTGAAGGCTGCTGACAAACTCCACCGCGGCATCCCGAGGATGCCTGAAGAGCTCTTGGCAGATTATGGGTGTGAGGCGCAGGCCCAGGGTCACTCACCCGCTCCTCATCATCTCTGTCCACCTCTGAGGCTTGGACCCTCACTATTCTCAACCTCAGACCCTGAATCCATCCCTTGCACCTCCTGTAGAAGGGGTTCTGAATCCTAACCAGGAAGGACACTCTCTTTTGACTCACCACTATCTGCAAAATGAACTATTCCCGCAGAGGTCTCAGCTCCTGCCCAGCTGCTCCCCTCGACCTGTGGCAGGCACATGGGTCCTCAACTGATCTCCAGTCCCGCGAAAACTGAATACATCCTGTCCCCTGCTCTGCCTCTTCCCCCAAGGGTCCCGCCTCTGCTCCGCCTCTTCCCTCGAGGTCCCGCCCCTGCTCTGCCTCTTTCCTCAAGGCCCCACCCTCCGCTCGCTCTTCTCCCTCATCCCCTTTACTCATTGCTTAATCCTCTCCACCTCCCTCCCCACCCCGCCCTGCCCCCCAGCTGGGCTCCCTCTGCTCCGGGGCTGGGACTGGAGCTGCAGCCCCTGACATGGAGCCTACCCACCCATGAGATGCAGGTAGGAGACAGTGAGTAACCCCTTCCCTTCTGTAACAGCCAAAAGAGGCTCCACATGGCCTCTTCTGGGAACTGGGGAATGCTAGCCAATGAGCATCCCTGTCTCCCAGCTGGCCAATGAGTGCCAAAGACTCTCAGGGGGAGGAGCTACTTATTGTGCCTTGGTGAGTGTGTCCCTCCCTTGCCGCTGGGACAGTCCCCCTTTCACCACTGGCCCCATCAATTTCCCCCATCCATTGTTGCGGATGGGTGGCATTTGGTAATTTTTAGGGGCAGATCCTTAGCTGGTGTAAGAGTCGTACAGGGTTAGCTTTTCAAAGAATGGACTATAAAGGTCCAATTTTGCTCCACTTGCAGTCAATGATAAAGTAAATGACTTCAATGCATGCAAGAAGGAACTGCAAAGTGAAATATCATTTTTACATAAAGAAAATATTTCTCTGGGAGTAGTTTAAGTGATTTGTGTAAGAGGAAGTGGAGAACTTTTAAAAAACAGGAACCAGGGGGCTTTTGTTAGCAGGCAGCTGCATGTGCAAAATGTCATTAGGTTTTTAAAAGACTCAGGCAGAGGTGTTCATGCGCATGAGCACAGCTGCTTTGCTTGTAAACACAGATACTGTGCCTCTTCTAACTCACGCTATTTCAGACAGCCAAAAATCTCTGTCACCTTAATTCTAATAAACAGTGGTCTCTGAAACAGTGGCATAGTGAGGAATGGGAATTTGGGAGGGCCCCAACTTATGGTCGATGAGCAATGACCAGACAGCTTGGCTGGGCCCCTTTTTGGCTCCAGCATCCTGGACCCCTTTTCCTATCCCTGCTACCCATTCCCCATCACCTCTTGTGTCATGTCCTGTACCCCACACCACAGAAGCAGCAGCCTCTGCTTCTCTCTGTCACATAGTTGCAGCTGCCTGGCTCTTGACTGCTGTCTCCCTGAGTGCACGGTTCCACCAATACAGGCTCTTGCAGGGAATCTGTGTTTCCTAAGTTGTGTGCCTCTTCCCTCCCTATTGGGTGGTGGCGGGAGCAGTTACTGACTGAGTTGGAACAGCTGGGGGAGAGAATCAGAGGCTTTCTGTCTCTTTGCCCAGCCCCTGCAGCAATCTGCTGCTGCTGTTACAGGAAAGGGGGTGTGTGTGCGGCGGGGGTATCACACAAGCTTAGATTTGGGTTTGCCTGGGTGTCGATTGGGAGGGTCGTGGCCCACCCATGTTACACCCCTGCACTAAGACCCAGAGGGATGGTGTCTGTGGTGCTGTGTGTTGGGCACTTGCCAGGGAATTAGGAGGACTTGGGTTCTGCTCCCAGTTCTGTCCCTAACCTACTGCTTGATGCTGATCAAGTCACCTTTCTATTTCCCTTCCTACTCTTTCTCTGCCTATTCAGAAGGTGAGTGCTTGAAGGTCTCTTGCTATGTGTATTATACAGAGGAGCTGTGCAAATATTAGCTTTTTCAATTCGCTGGCACTTCCAAAATATTGGATGGGGGGGATGCATTTCAGGTCAAACCAAAAATGAAAACCTTCAAAAAAATTGGTGACTTGAAACGTAAAAAAATCATTTTAGGTAGAAATAAATGATTTGTTTGACCAAATGAAACATTTCATTTTGATTTTGAGTCTTTTTCAGCACTTTCAAACAAATTAAATAGATTTGAAGGACATTTTGAAACAAAAGGTTGTCGCAAAACAAAAAATCAGAATCTTTAATTTCAAAAATGTTGCGACAAAACATTTCAACTTTTTTGGATTTTTTTTTTTTACATGAACCATTCAGCAAAACTGATATAAATTTGCAAAATGTTTTGGGTTTCCAAATCTGCATTTTTCACAAAAAAAAAAAAAAAAAAAAAAAAGAAGGTGGTTTTGGCCAATTTTTTTTGCCTAGCTCTAATATAATGGGGCTCCTTCTCAGGTGGGGCCTTTAAGTGCTACTGTAATATAAATAAATAGTTATGAGACAGCTTGTTTCTACTTATACAGCCCTATAAATATTAACACTTTATATTCTCCATGTTCCCTCTCCCAGATATTAGTTTGTCAAACATATTCAGTACTTCTGAAGAACTTGTTGGTCAGAGTTACAATTACCCTTCACCTCTATTTATTAAAGGCCACACCTGCAGTTTTCCCTCTCATTTTTTCAGTTAATATAACGAGAACAACATAATGGATAATTGGGGATTTGTATAAACAGATACAGCAGCCTTTTCTATTGCATTAACTACTCCTGAGGGCATTCTGCACCAAAAAATTAAAAATTCTGCACCAAAAAATAAATTTTTGCGCACAATATTATAAAATTCTGCAAATTTCATTTGTCAAATAAATGTGGAGGCTCCAGCATAGCATTGGGGAACACAGGCCACTGGCTGCACAGAGGTGAGAGATCACTGTGCAGCTCCCCCTTCCTGGGACACGGACTCAGCGGTGAGGCTGCACCCAGCACTGACACAGCGCAAGGACTGGGCCTGCCCTAGAAACATCACAGAGCCCTGCCCCTCTGTGCCAGGTGCACCAGGTGTGGCCAGGCAGGCTCAGCAAGGCAGGATCCAAGTGTGGAGGGGCTTAGTGTGGGGGAAATCCAGGTGTGGGTTGAGAGGATTCTGTGTGGGTGCGGGCGGCTCAGTGGGGGATAAAGGTGCGGGGGGAATCTGGATGCACAGGGGCTTGTTGGGGGGTTCTGGGTGCAACAGTAACGGAACCCTGCAGGGGGTCCAGGTGAAGGTGGTTGGGGCTCAGCAGGGGGGTCTGAGTATGGGGGGGATAGAGATCAGCAAGGGGGTCTGGGATCTCAGTGGGGGGGTCCAGATGCTGGGGTAGTGGGGATCAGTGGGGTTGGGATCCAGGTGCAGCTGGTTGGGGCTCAGTAGGGTTGGGATCCGGGTGCGGGTGGCTCGTCGGGGTGGTCCAGGTGCAGGGGGAGGGGGCTCATTGGGAGGGTCTTGGTATGAGGGGGTCTGGATGCACGGGGGTTGGACGGATGGTAGAGCAGCTCCCTGTACAGTGATCCCTCCTCCTGCAGCTGAGCAGCGATGGGTGCAGGAAGCGTGTGTGTGTGGGGGGGAAATCTGCAGAGCTTCCTACAACCAGGGGAGAAATCTGGGGGTGGGTGTGACCTGGCATTTTTAGAAAGTTTTTGAACATCGCAGCTTCCCTGTGTGACGGGAGCAGTGTCATACCCTATATCCTACAGGTGACTAGATAATGAATGCCCAGCCACGCTGTAGCTTTTTCACAGTTCTTTTAACAAGGACAGTCAAGGAAAACCTTCTGAGTTATTGAAAGAAATTTATCCAGCAGATGTACAAGAAACATATTTCAGTCTTTTCCCTGCCCAAAGAGCCTTCAGAAAAGGGTCCTGAAACAAGCATAAGATTTTCACGATGGTGGGATATTTGGAAACCAGTCATTTTCCTACAATAGATGTGTCTCTAAAAACATAAGTTAGGAAATATTACAGGAAAAAGAATACATGGTCCCAAGATTTCTCACACCTCTGTTGTACCAGCCTTTTCAACCTGCACTTTGAGGGAGAGGGAAAGAAGATAGAGGCTGAATTTAAAAAAAGAAATAAAACAAAATAATCCAGCTGCCGCAGGGTATAGAGCATATTAGAGTATGTGGCCTTTGTAATATGGTAACGCTAATGTTTGCGAGCCACCAGGATACTACAGAGATAACCACAATATACATGCATAGAGGGTAATATAATTTAGGTGTAGAAAATAGCCCATCTGCTAAAACATGGTGAACTGTAAAAAAATATGTATTTATTTTATTGGAGAGGAAAACCAGACACCCCCCCTTCCTCCCCACTTAGGCCTCCAAGCCTAACTTGGCACATATTTTCAGCATTTGCTAAGGATTGTAAAACACTTTGAAGATGAAAAATATGATTGAAGCACAATGGGCTGATTTTGAACCTGGGGCCTTCAGAGCCAAAGCACAGACTTGTCCTACATGAGTTTAAAAAATCACTTTATTAGCTAACAGCAGTAGTGGGCTGGTATCTTCTCTGTGGACTAGCTACTAAAGGAGGATGAGACACACACAGCACCCTGCCTAACTTGGCAATGCTTTTGCAGCTGGTGTGTCGTGACTGCTGCTTGACCTGCTGACCCGCATTGTCACATTATTTCCCTGTGCTTCCCCTTCTGTGTGTTGCATCCATCTGCTGCCTCTTTAGATTGTGAGCTCTTCAGGTCAGGGGCAGTCAGTTTGCTGGGTGTTTGTACAGCGCCTAGCACAATGGGGCCCTGATCCGTGGGGGGCCTTTAGGTGCTACCATAACACGCAAAATAAATAATAAATGTGCTAAGTACTATTACTATACGCTGTTGAAGTGCTAAGTATTAGTAGTAGTATTAGACTACTCTTTCCAATGCTATTTCTACTGTGCAACAAGATAGAGCCTGCTTGAAAAATTGGATTCTAAAAAGGGCTGAATAACTTTACAACTAAATAGAGCATAATTATGCATGCTAATATTAGAATAAACATCGCTTAGGCTTTAGAGGGTAAACTGATTACTCCACATACAGCAGTGTGCAGTTTGCTAAGTGCAGCAATGGAGTTTTGCTTTCTTCTGGAGCATCTGGTGTTAACTGGGACAAGAGGAAAGATACCAATCTTGATTAACCAATGGCCTGATCCAGCATGCTCCTAATGGTGTGCAATACTGTGTGTGCAAACTGGGTAATAATGTTGATCAGGAGCAGTGATTTACATGGTCTCTCTTTATTCATCTTTGCAGTCATGGAACCAGGTGTGCAGGGGAAGTGTCGGCTGCAGCAAACAACAACATCTGTGGAGTTGGCGTGGCATACAACTCAAAGGTGGCAGGTATGACACCAATACAGGGAGAAACCCCAATCCTGTTCTCCTCACTCAGATTTTCCTTGGGTAAGGCACCCACTGTAGATCACGGGAGCTTTGCCCCGGTAAGGACGGCAGGATTTGGTCCAGACTTTGTACTTCTGTCACAGAAGTTTTAAGTGCTAAACATTTAACAAGGGGCACCTCCCCTTCTCTTTCTGCACTCTCCTATATTGTTAATATACTTAATTATTTAACGAGGGGAATGGCATTCCTTCTGCTCATTCTCATTTCAAGTCCTGTTTCCATACTGATTTCAATATGAGCTAACTTATTTCTCCTTTTGTGTACTGTTGTAGGTCTCATCTGAAACAAATCTAAATGTGCAGCCGAAGAAATATACTTGTAGTTGCACTTAATATGATGCAGAGATGAGCTGCCTCAGATTGTTTTTTCCTATCAGTTGTGCATCTCCGAAAAAGCAAAATCCACTCCATTACACTGAACTTATCTCTAGGTTTGCATGGGGCCAGATACTCAGCTGGTGTAAATCAATGTAGCGCCATTAATGTTGATGGTTGTTGACCCCAGCTGACAGTTTGGCTCCTAGAGTGCATGCACAGTGATTTATTTTCTGACGGTTTAGCTGGCCTCCCTTTTTGTTGTTTTATCTGAATGATCACCACATCCAGATCCATAAAACAATAAGCTTCCCAAATCGGGCACATGCCCAGAAGCAAAATCTCCGCGATGGAATGGCAAAGCAATTTCTACTAAACAATTAAGCTAAGACAGTTCTATCATTTTATAATTGGCTCAAAGTGGCACTCTCACAAGGAGTATCATTTTTTATCTGCCACTCAAAATGGTACAGAACTCTGTCCTGACTATGAAAACCCAAGGAAATTCATAGAAATCATCGAATTTTAGGGCTGGAAGGTCCCTCAAGAGGACATGTCGTTCATCCCCCCAGCACTGAGGCAGGATTAAATAAACCTAGACCATCGTAGACCAAAGTTGTACCTAGACCACAGGCCTGCTTTGAGCTTTACTAAATAAGTCATGACTAGGCTTATAGCAGTAAAAAATAAAAGCAAACAAACAAATGAACAAAAAACCCTTCCAACAAATAAAAAGCCAGGAGTTACAGAAAGGATATAAACACTCGTGTTTCAGGAATTAATCACTTCTGACTAGTGAGACTTAAAAAGGAACTTTCTGTGGGCAAGTTGTCTAATGTTGGATTTTTTGCAAGGATTTGTGAAGCAATGTTTATCAGTCACTCTTGGTGACAAGATACAGGACTTGGTGCTTGTTGACATGGTGGGGTAATGCACTCCATGGGGTGTGATTTCTAAAGTGCACTACCATTAATTGGTCTGTGTAGACCCTGCTGGTTCACTTTCATGTTGTGCTATTTGAAACAGGACCATATTAAAGAGCTCTAGGGAATCTTTAGTGCACACCAGCAGAGTCTACACAGAACAATTAATGCACAACACATTAGTGTGCTTTAGAAATCACACTCTGTAGAGGGTGCTACCCCCTGTGGCCCTAAATGGACCACTGGCCTGAACCCAGTCTGGCAGTTCCTGTGTTCCTATGCCAAGCAAATTATCACTACAAATCATGAGTAACAAAATTAATTGAAATGGTATTATTTGTTCAGGAAACCTACCCTCAAAAATCAACTAGCATGTACAAAGTGCTATTTCAACTTCTGACTCTTTGCTTGCAATGAATGAACTTTAAAGGGTTTGGATGATGAGTCTGGTTTAGATCTGCACCCCAAAAAAGGGTGGGGTGGCGAGGGTGTGGATGTGGGTGTGTGCATGTGCATGGGAAAATACACAATAGCAGCCAGACTTCTTGGATCTGTATAAATTGAGTTGAAAATCTTGTAAGAACAGGGTTTGTCATGAGATATCTGTTACTTCCTGCTTCCTTTCAGCCAGTTACTTATTGAAGTGCACAGGTCTTCATAACTGCAGGTTGTTCTAGCCTCTCTCCACTGCAGGGCTAGCCCTTCCCTTCAAAATCTGAAGGGGAGGAGTGGTGTTATTGTTTTAGTTGCTGCAATCAGTGAGACATGAAGTTCAAATTAATATGTAGCATTGCATTGAGAAAGGACCATTGTCACCATTGTTCAGTAATTACACACATTGATCAGAGAAGGGCACGAAACACAGTATTTATATTCTGATATTGGACACCCAAATTTGCATGCATTCGGTTCTGGGGTTTTGGTTCAGGGCTATCTCTACTATTAATGCAACTCTATAACTTCAAGTCAGTTATTTATAAGCTACATAGCAAAGCCCTTGGGCTGTACTAATGTCCTACAGAAGCTGTAACAAGCTACCATACTTGTCAATTTCCTAACAAAATTCCATATTGAGGTACGTTTATTTTAAGGCAAACAACATCCCATGTTTCTAAACTGAGAAAAGCTCTGGTTTATTACTGAGACCTATAGCACCACCAAGTGGAAATCAGTAAATCCATCAAACCTCTGGAGGAAACTGACATGTTTATGACATGTCTCTGGGTCCCATCCTCAACAGGTGTAAAGTGGCATAGGACGTCATAGCCAGCTGAGGATCTGGCCCCTAACTTTTTTCTCTTTGATCCCACTTTTTTTGCATTGAAGTCAAATCTGATGACTTGGCTCACATTTTAGCTCTGTCTGGGCACTCTCTTGTCATCGTCTGTGAAATTCAGCAGTTTCAGTTCACAGACATTCACACCAGTCTTTGTTTCTTTGAGTGTATGCGGGATCTCATGCCCGGAGTTTCAGAGAATGCCGACTTGTTGAAAACAAAATTGTTCAACTTGAAACATTTTCGAAAAAATAAGTTTTAAAATTGTCAAAATGTTCACATCAGCATTTAAAACATGAAAAATTCCAGTCTTCCAATTCAAAACAACTATTTGTTAAAAAAAATAAGCTAATTATATTTTTTTAAAATAAAAAATGGTCAAAATCAAAATGAAACATTTCACATTATGGAAATAAAAAGTTTTGATTGACCTCGACCAATTTTTTCCAGGTTTTCAAGATTGCAACTTTACTGCCCTGTTCAGAATATTTTGAGGGACAGGAAATCTGTTTCCCACCCAGCTGTATGTTTTTTGTTGTTGTTGTTCCAGTCCATTCCTAGTTTAAAACATTGAAAACTAATGAGTTCCCATCCAAAGCCATACATGGAATGAGTTTACTTTAAACCATTCCAGGTTACTCTAGTCTCAAGCAAGACTCAATGAAAGGTCTCTAACCCTCAGCCTGGCCTGTGTTTGGGTTGATAATGAATCATGATTTAGTGTTGTCCCAAAAAAGGCTTGTGTTGCTCAAATCGTCATACTGTTTGGCATGGTTGGAGCTGGAATTCAGAGACAAATTAAATCAGCCTATACTGGAAGTTATCCAAAAAACTTTTTCAGAACAATAGCCATGTTTCCCTACTGTACATGTATACAAAGGTACAGATGTCATTATTTCCATATAAGACATTTGTAGCTTTCCCTCTCCTTTCTGATTATAAACACTAGCCCATATTGTGGAGAAAGGCAAGAGAAAACCTGTTGGGAGATGAATGAAGTATATAACATGTGAGTGAATGGGATTGAGTGGTTAGGGTAGAGTACTGTGTAAGAGTTTTGTGCTCTAGTCCTTGAATTTTCTACTTTCTGTGTGATCTTGGCCAGATTGCACAATTTTTATCTCAACTTCTCCATCTGTAAAACATGTGTAATTACTCTTTCCTTACAGAGTGTATGAAGCTTAATTGTTTCTTAATGTGTTTGGAAACACTTGGATGAAAGGTGCTGTATAATTGCAAAGTTCAATAGTAGAATCAGTAAGAAACCTCTCGCTCCTTTCTGTACCACCACTTCATTGCTATAGCTGTATGCTATGGCTCTGTTGTACAGACTGGAATCTGAACTTTGAATACAAAATTATTGTGGAACTAAGATAACCAGTGAGATGTAATGCCTGAAACTGCAGGTATAAATCAGATCCTGAGCCTATATCCTGTCTTTGGCCATTCATAATTCATGTTTATGTTGATTACGTCAACAGGTATCCGAATGCTGGACCAGCCTTTTATGACAGACATTATTGAGGCTTCCTCTATCAGTCACATGCCTCAAGTCATAGATATATATAGTGCCAGCTGGGGGCCAACTGATAACGGAAAGACTGTGGATGGACCTAGAGAACTAACTTTGCAAGCCATGGCAGATGGTGTGAACAAGGTAATGTTTCTGTTAAACAAGCTGGGGAAGATGACTGTATTGCTTACACACACTGGACATTGAAAGCACTGCATGTGGGTAGGTCAAAACTCTGCAAATCGCTTAGGAACATTGCAGAACGTAATCCGATTATGTCAGGCTGTCCTAGTTATTGATTTATTGCTCACCAATCTTTGCCTTGGTCTGCACTGCAGGTGGTTCCTTCTGCAGTACCAATGTTTGCTTATATTTGTTCACTGGTCTCAGGACACAGTTTGTCTACACTAAAATCTCTCTCTCGCTCTAAATCAAGTGGCATGTATTTGTTCTGTTCTATCATATGGGATCACAGTCAAAATGTAAAAGACCTATCCGATCATTGTCTCTAGATGTCCTCCAACACAAGCCATATGCTCTGTAAAGCTGGCACAACTCTGGCTCTTTCTGTGTGTCGCCAGTTTCATTATTGCATTTTGAAGTTGTACTGTCTTTCAGTCATTTATAGATAACCCTTATCGCAGAGGTGATGCACAGTAATTGCATTGTGGCCATTGGGGTTTTAATCTATTAGAAGCTCTCCGATCCCCTGTACATAAGCTCACCTCCTCTATGCTAGAATCATTCTTTAATCCCCCTTCTCGTGATCGGCCTCTCAGATGTTGTCTCTTTCTTCCCACCATTGGGCCAGATATAAGCAGGAAGGTGAGCATTAGCTATGAGCATGCATCAGTACTGGTTAGGGAAAGAACTGACTGGAGAGGCAGAGCAAGGAGATGAGACTGCAGCTATAGAGAGGTGGATAGGGAGCAAAAGTGAATTGGCTGTAAGATTCTTCTTCAGGGGGATCAAATGGTGAGGGGAAATCAAAGCTACTGTTTATACTAACAGAATGGTATGTACATCTCATCGTCATTATTATTATGGAACTAGAATCAGCTCGCCATCTATTTTCAGTTCTGATTTGTAAACTGTTCTCCATTTTTTTTCCTGACAAAAAAATGTTATTTTCATTTAAATTGAAATGTTCTGGAAAATGGTAGATTTTGACTCTGGGGGGATGGAATTTGAAAGAATTTTGTCAGAAATTTTGTTTTGGAAAATTTTGAAATTTCATTTTGAATTTTATTTATTTATATTTTTATTATTTGTGTTACTTTACATTATTTCATGGCATGTCAGTAGTAGTACATAACATGTACTGCTGACATGTCTTAATAATATATTATTAAGACGTCAGCAGCATACATATATAACATAATATAACAGCTGAGATATGCTATTTTATTTATTTAAAAAAAATTAGAGACAGTTGCTACTTAGTACGGATTGAAACATCTTATCTGTTTCCAGATCCAAGTGTAGCAGCAGCGTCCCTTAATAGTTTTAAAAAGAAATAATACATTTTATGTACTACTGCTGCTGATGTGTCATAAAATAATAAAAAGAATATTAACACTCAAAAATAAAATTCAAAACAACATTTTGAAATTCCAATTTATTTATTTTTTTGTAAATTCAATTCCAGGAGAAATTTCAAAAAATATTTTTGTTCTGAATCAGAATGAAAACAAATTCCAAAATTTCTCCTGGAATGGGAATTTGAAGCTTGAACCAGCTCTGCTTGTCTTGTCTGTGCCTTTTCATTTCTCTCTTTCTTTATTATTAAGAGCTGATCCAAAGCCCATTGAAGTAACTGGAAAGACTCCCAGTGACCTCAGTGGCCCTTAGCGTTTTAGCTAAGCATTTTATGCATTATTTAGCTCTATCAAGCACAGCTGTACAGATTGGAGTTGTACTGCATTGTAATGCAGGGGATTATGCAGCATATCTACTTTCACACTTACAAATCCATCTTCTGCTTATTTCAGTCAGTCAGTTCCCATCTCTGATCAAAATTAGGGGCTAGTATTTTTAGCCACACAACCACCTAGGTGAATATCACCATCTGCACAGCAGATAATGTTGCTGATAAAGCTAATAGTTATGTCTGAATAGCATAGTTCCTCGGTGGGACCTGGGAAGTGGCTGCTTTCTGTGTTTTTGTGCAGCTCAGAAGGGGGCACTGTGTTTTGGACTGGAGCGGACCTCTAGCGGTGAGGAGGAGAGGTGGTTTGGAACCATTGGACAGAGTAGTGAGTCCCACTCACATAACCCCCTGCTCCTGGAAACCCTTCCTGACCCCTCAACCATACAATGAGGTTTCGCTCACCCAGTTTTACTGGGAACCAACAGGGGGTGGAGCTTGTTATCTGGAGAGAGGTCAGGGGAGGAACCAGCATAGGAGGTATAGTACAAAGGAGGGGAACTGGTAGCAGAAAGAAGGTGGGCAGTGCATGGAAGGAATTTGATCCCGAGAGTTTTGATCCCGAGAGTTTTGGGTAGGTTTGTTTTCTGGGAGGAAGTGCTGTGGTAGATAAGGGGCGCAGGTGGAAGAATAGGAGGGAAATATTACAAGGAAGAGAAAGTGGAGAGGAAGAGGGAAAGATGGATGGAATGGGGAGAAAAAGATCTGGATCGGAGGAAAAGAGAGAGACGTCAGGAAGTGGTAGAAGGTTCAGAATGGGTTTAGGGTAGAAGAACAGAGGGAGTGAAATGTGTTTACCTGTCTCCATCTCCTTAGCACAATCCAGTTAGTTTGAACAAACTTGCCCTCAGTGCTGTATGGAGTGACGCCTCTCCCCTGAGTTGATTGTACACAGTGTATTTATGGTAAACCTCTTTGAACTTGCCCAGTAAATCTTGGGAGATTTTGTGTGGGAGCTCTGCAATTACTCATTTTCCACCTGAATTATTTCCTTCCCCCCTCCCCTCCACTACAGTCCTCAGAACAGTACATTCAGTGTACCATGTTTTGGGACGTGGTAATTAAAATGAACTGTTGTAGGTAGTAAAGCGTTCTTGAATCCACAGTTTATGGTGATTTGCCCTTAGCAGATGAATTATAGGCACTGTCTCACTCTTATCTGTAAATTCAGCAACATGCTTAAATAACTCAAGCAAACTTGTTAGACATTTTCTTTGAATCCAATCAGTCTATAGTACAAACATCACAAGACTCTGTGGGCCTGATCCTTGGTGGCTGTAAGCTCCATTGAATCCAGCTTACACCAGCTGAGGAGCTGGTCCTATGCTGTTAATGCATTTTAAAAACTGTGACTGTTACATGTATTTGCAGTATCTAAATCAGGCTCGCCAGGCTGGCATTTTAGAAAAAAAAAAAAAAAAAAAAAAGAATGAAAGGCAGATTCTTTTCTATGTATGAATATTTTAGAAAGTGAATAAAGAGATAAAATGAATACTAGTTCACAGATGGTTAACACTATAGTGGGCATGCACAGCGCTATTACTGTAACAATCTTTCATTAATAGTAAGAACTGCACTAGCCTGCTACGTTCTTTCACCTTAGCAAGCTACCCAACATTTCACCAAAGGCTTTCCTGATCCTCTTCCATCGCCTTGTTTTGGGATGGTAACTTTTATTTGTGGTATGCACACTATTATTTAAATAACACACTAATACCTTCAGGGATCCAGGTCAGTATGTCAGAGTCCACTGGGAAAATATTAACTGTCTTCGTGTCTGATTGTACTCCCACTGAAGTCAGTGGGAGCAGAATCAGGCCCTTAGGAGACAAGCACAGGGCTGGAACTTTTCTATTATAACATTCACGTGCAGAACGAATCTAAAAGTGACAGAAAGGCACTAATAATCCTGGCAAGGGAATTTCAGCTAGTCTCAATAGAGGTATTTTATGTTCTCAAGAGAAACAGATTCTAATCTGTAGTCTCCATTTGTGCGGTTTTGTGGTATTTAAAGAGCTTTTAATTAACTTGCTATCATATCACAATATGCCTTAGTTTGTTTTGTGGAATTATACTGGCATCACACCTGCTTTATGGCCGTTGAGTGTTCAAGAACAGATTTTTTCCCTTTTGGTTCATTATCTCAAAACAGTCCAAGCATCAGAGCATTGGGCATATCAGATTCTTTTATATTTGTTTCCCTCTGAAGCAGGAGTGCAGCTCCCTTAAAAAAAAAATTGCTATGGAGGGATATGGTGCTCTGCCACTTTCAAATTACGTGCCTTCCCATGTCATTGCAAATTTCAAAATCAGTGCGAAAGGAATCTCAGTGCACGTCTAGCTGATGTTCATAGAAGTTACACAGAGGAAGGAATAAACTGAGACACTATATAAAAACAATCCTGTTGCCTAACACTATTGAATGATATTGTTGTTACACTCAACATATACTCATTGCTGCATGCTACAAAGGAAGACACAATCACTGTCCTGAAGAACTTATGGTCTGGAATCAATATTTATGTTTCTAGTAAGTGTTACACTGAAAATAATAACAGGACACATCTACCTATATCATAGAATCATAGAATATCAGAGTTGGAAGGGACCTCAAGAGGTCATCTAGTCCAACCCCCTGCTCAAAGCAGGACCAATTCCCAGCTAAATCATCCCAGCCAAGGCTTTGTCAAGCCGGGCCTTAAAAACCTCCAAGGAAGGAGACTCCACCACCTCCCTAGGTAACGCATTCCAGTGTTTCACCACCCTCCTAGTGAAATAGTTTTTCCTGATATCCAACCTGGACCTCCCCCACTGCAACTTGAGACCATTGCTCCTTGTTCTGTCATCTGCCACCACTGAGAACAGCCGAGCTCCATCCTCTTTGGAACCCCCCTTCAGGTAGTTGAAGGCTGCTATCAAATCCCCCCTCATTCTTCTCTTCTGGAGACTAAACAATCCCAGTTCTCTCAGCCTCTCCTCATAAGTCATGTGCTCCAGACCCCTAATCATTTTTGTTGCCCTCCGCTGGACTCTTTCCAATTTTTCCACATCCTTCTTGTAGTGTGGGGCCCAAAACTGGACACAGTATTCCAGATGAGGCCTCACCAATGTTGAATAAAGGGGAACGATCACGTTCCTTGATCTGCTGGCAATGCCCCTACTTATACAGCCCAAAATGCCGTTAGCCTTCTTGGCAACAAGAGCACACTGTTGACTCATATCCAGCTTCTCGTCCACTGTGACCCCTAGGTCCTTTTCAGCAGAACTGCTACCTAGCCATTCGGTCCCTAGTCTGTAGCAGTGCATGGGATTCTTCCGTCCTAAGTGCAGGACTCTGCACTTGTCCTTGTTGAACCTCATCAGGTTTTTTTCTGCCCAATCCTCTAATTTGTCTAGGTCCCTCTGTATCCGATCCCTACCCTCTAGTGTATCTACCACGCCTCCTAGTTTAGTGTCATCTGCAAACTTGCTGAGAGTGCAGTCCACACCATCCTCCAGATCATTAATAAAGATATTAAACAAAACCGGCCCCAGGACCGACCCTTGGGGCACTCCACTTGAAACCGGCTGCCAACTAGACATGGAGCCATTGATCACTACCCGTTGAGCCCGACGATCTAGCCAGCTTTCTATCCACCTTACAGTCCATTCATCCAGCCCATACTTCTTTAACTTGGTGGCAAGAATACTGTGGGAGACCGTATCAAAAGCTTTGCTAAAGTCAAGAAATAACACATCCACTGCTTTCCCCTCATCCACAGAGCCAGTTATCTCATCATAGAAGGCAATTAGGTTAGTCAGGCACGACTTCCCCTTCGTGAATCCATGCTGACTGTTCCTGATCACTTTCCTCTCCTCTAAATGTTTCATAATAGATTCCTTGAGGACCTGCTCCATGATTTTTCCAGGGACTGAGGTGAGGCTGACTGGCCTGTAGTTCCCCGGATCCTCCTCCTTCCCTTTTTTAAAGATGGGCACTACATTAGCCTTTTTCCAGTCATCTGGGACCTCCCCCGATCGCCATGAGTTTTCAAAAATAATGGCTAATGGCTCTGCAATCTCACCCGCCAACTCTTTTAGCACCCTCGGATGCAGCGCATCCGGCCCCATGGACTTGTGCACGTCCAGTTTTTCTAAATAGTCCTGAACCACTTCTTTCTCCACAGAGGGTTGGTCACCTTCTCCCCATGCTGTACTGCCCAGTGCAGCAATCTGGGAGCTGACCTTGTGCGTGAAGACAGAGGCAAAAAAATCATTGAGTACATTAGCTTTTTCCACATCCTCTGTCACTAGGTTGCCTCCCTCATTCAGTAAGGGGCCCACACTTTCCTTGATTTTCTTCTTGTTGCTAACATACCTGAAGAAACCCTTCTTGTTACTCTTAACATCTCTTGCTAACTGCAACTCCAAGTGTGATTTGGCCTTCCTGATTTCACTCCTGCACGCCTGAGCAATATTTTTATACTCCTCCCTGGTCATTTGTCCAATCTTCCACTTCTTATAAGCCTCTTTTTTGCGTTTAAGATCAGCAAGGATTTCACTGTTTAGCCAAGCTGGTCGCCTGCCATATTTACTATTCTTTCTACACATTGGGATGGTTTGTTCCTGCAACCTCAATAAGGATTCTTTAAAATACAGCCAGCTCTCCCGGACCCCTTTGCCCTTCATGTTATTCTCCCAGGGGATCCTGCCCATCTGTTCCCTGAGGGAGTCAAAGTCTGCTTTTCTGAAGTCCAGGGTCCGTATTCTGCTGCTCTCCTTTCTTCCTTGTGTCAGGATCCTGAACTCGACCATCTCATGGTCACTGCCTCCCAGGTTCCCATCCACTTTTGCTTCCCCTACTAGTTCTTCCCTGTTTGTGAGCAGCAGGTCAAGAAAAGCTTTGCCCCTAGTTGGTTCCTCCAGCACTTGCACCAAGAAATTGTCCCCTACACTTTCCAAAAATTTCCTGGATTGCCTGTGCACCGCTGTATTGCTCTCCCAGCAGATATCAGGGTGATTAAAGTCTCCCATGAGAACCAGGGCCTGTGATCTAGCAATTTCTGCTAGTTGCCAGAAGAAAGCCTCGTCCACCTCATCCCCCTGGTCTGGTGGTCTATAGCAGACTCCAACCACAACATCACCCTTGTTGCTCCCACTTCTCAACTTTATCCAGAGACTCTCAGGTTTTTCTGCAGTATCATACCGGAGCTCTGAGCAGTCATACTCCTCTCTTACGTACAATGCAACTCCCCCACCTTTTCTGCCCTGCCTGTCCTTCCTGAACAGTTTATATCCATCCATGACAGTACTCCAGTCATGTGAGTTGTCCCACCAAGTCTCTGTTATTCCAATCACATCATAGTTCCCTGACTGTGCCAGGACTTCCAGTTCTCCCTGCTTGTTTCCCAGGCTTCTTGCATTTGTGTATAGGCACTTAAGATAACTCAATGATCGTCCCTCTTTCTCAGCATGAGACAGGAGTCCTCCCCTCTTGCGCTCTCCTGCTTGTACTTCCTCCCAGGATCCCATTTCCCCACTTACCTCAGGGCTTTGGTCTCCTTCCCCCGGTGAACCTAGTTTAAAGCCCTCCTCACTAGGTTAGCCAGCCTGCTGGCGAAGATGCTCTTCCCTCTCTTCGTTAGGTGGAGCCCGTCTCTGCCTAGCACTCCTTCTTCTTGGAACACCATCCCATGGTCGAAGAATCCAAAGCCTTCTCTCCGACACCACCTGCGTAGCCATTCGTTGACTTCCACGATTCGACGGTCTCTACCCCGGCCTTTTCCTTGCACAGGGAGGATGGACGAGAACACCACTTGCGCCTCAAACTCCTTTATCCTTCTTCCCAGAGCCACGTAGTCTGCAGTGATCCGCTCAAGGTCATTCTTGGCAGTATCATTGGTGCCCACGTGGAGAAGCAGGAAGGGGTAGCGATCCGAGGGCTTGATGAGTCTCGGCAGTCTCTCCGTCACATCGTGTATCCTAGCTCCTGGCAAGCAGCAGACCTCTCGGTTTTCCCGGTCAGGGCGGCAGATAGATGACTCAGTCCCCCTGAGGAGGGAGTCCCCGACCACCACCTCCTCCTCCTGGGAGTGGTGGTCGTGGAACCCCCATCCCTAGGACAGTGCATCTTTTGCCTTCCAATCGGTGGAGTCTCCGTCTGCTCCCTTCCCTCAGATGGGCCATCTAGTCCACTCTCCGCATTAGCACCTGTAGAGAGAACATGGAAACGATTCCTCACCTGTATCTCCATTGCTGGTGCATGGACGCTCCTCTTTCTTCTTCTGGAGGTCACATGCTGCCAAACCTCCTCACAATCCTTCTGTCCCTGCTCCGCCTGCTCTGAATCTTCAGAACATTGTGGCCGTAGAAGCATCTCCTGACGTCTGTCCAGGAAATCTTCATTTTCCCTTATGCAACGCAGAGTCGATACTTGTTTCTCCAGCCCTCGAACCTTCTCCTCCAGTATGGAGACCAGCTTGCACTTTGTACAGACAAAGTCGCTTCTGTCCTGTGGAAGAAAGACAAACATGGCACAACCTGTGCAGGTTACAACAGCTGATCGCTCACCTTCCATATCACTGTCCTCTTAAGAGCTTCCTCAGCTGTTGCAGGAACTACTCGGAGAAACCTGCAGATGAAAGCCTCAGTGCGCTCTCCCTAGGCGAACTCCCAGGCAAACTCCCGCTGTTAGCCTCTGCTGTTCGCCGCTCAGCTGGTTCGCTGCTGACTGCCCTTATATACCAGTCAGGCCCACTCAAGGTGTATGATGTATGTTATCAGCCTACTGAATTTGTAAGTAAACTAAGGTCCCCAGTCTTCCTGGAATATTTAGCTTCAGATGCTTCTAGTGTCAAGTTCAGCAGCTACTGTACTATCAAAATATTCATATTCCAGGGGTGCTGATCACACCATATGGGGGAATCTCATCTTCTCTGTTTTTCTCAGCATCCAGTGCATTCAAAATGCAGCTGCTAACACCATCTTCCTTGCTTGCCATTTGGATTATGTTGCTTCTTTTTTTTTTTTTTTGAAGGCCCAGTTCAGCAATGCACTTTGCTGGGACATAAGTCCAGTTGAATTCAGGCCATAGGCAGCTGTGACCATAGTGTTTTTCTCATACTGAACAGTATCATTTTGTTGTTCCCTTGTGCTCCCCTCCCCTGTCTATATGATAGAATCATAGAATATCAGGGTTGGAAGGGACCTCAGGAGGTCATCTGGTCCAACCCCCTGCTCAAAGCAGGACCAATCCCCAGACAGATTTTTACCCCAGTTCCCTAAATGAACCCTCAAGGATTGAACTCACAACCCTGGGTTTAGCAGGCCAATGCTCAAACCACTGAGCTATCCCTCCCCCTGTTATCTCTGGTTTATACTTAGATTGTGAGCTCTTTGGGAGAGGGACCATCTTATTGTTGTATTTGTTATGTCTGCACTGCACCTAGTACAATAGCACTGGGGTGTCTATGCACTACGGCAATCAGAATAAAACTAAATTGCTTACGTGTTTTGCTGAATCGGGGCCTGACTCCCTCCACTGGCCACCTCTTCTCCATTTCATCAGATTCAAGCTTCTTGTTCTGCTTAACCTTCCAAGCCTTGCTTAACTCTGCCTCTAACTACTTATCTGTTCTTCTTTCATTTCACATCGTCCCCGTCACCTCTTCTTTGCCAGCTTGTTCCTCCCATTTGCGTCTCGCACAGTATCTCTGTGGTTATGTCTACACAATGATGTAAGCCAGGGCTTGACCCCCAGAGCAAGCCTATTCCCCCTTGCATCCATTGTGTTAACCGAGGGCTCGGACCTAGATTTCAAGGACCCTGCAGGGCTGGAGGGTCCGAGCCTGTGTTAAGCTGGGACCTAGGGTCAGAGGCCTATTGCTTTCCTGGCTTCACTCTGGTCCCAGAAGTCTTCTGGATGTATCCCAGAGTTCCTGGGGGCAACTTTCTTGGTTCTCTCTCTGCCAACAATCTGTGGTGCAGTCTATTGCACTCTATTGCAAATGGAAGCCACACCTCCCTTTGCAAACAGACATAGGTGCTGGAACTAGGAGTGCAGGGGGTGCTGTCGCACCCCCTGGCATGGAGTAGTTTCCATCCCATACAGGGTTTACAGTTTGGCTAAATGGCTCTCAGCACCCCCACTATACAAATTGTTCCAGCACCCCTGCAAATGGCAGCAGTTCAGCTCAGAGTTAACCCATTGTCTGCTGAACACTGGTCTGCAAACACACTATCTGAGAGTCTGCAGGGTTCTCAATGGAGACCGATCAGAAGAAGCTTTTTGCAAAGAGATCTGCTTCCTGGTCACAAGACCACAGCCAGTTTTTGCTCAATCTGTGGGGCGAGGCCAGTAAATCGGTGGACTTCAGCAAAATCACAAGGAGTGACCACGCATACCAGCGGATAGCTAAAAAGCTGGCAGCTCTGCAGATTTTCCAAACTGGTGATCAGTGCAGGGAACAAATTAAGATGCTGAAAAGCAAATCCCGGAAGACCCAGGATAAAAATTGCACCAAGGGCAACTCGCCAGCAACCTGCCCATTTTAGGATGACTTTGACCAGGTCCTGGGCACTGTGCCCAGCACAGAGCCTACTGTGCTACATAATGACCTGGTGAGCTGGGATGGAATGCTGCTGGCCCCCAAATCCAGCGTGGGACTGACTGCAGCCAGCAGCCGGCTCCCAGCCAGGATCATAAAGTGAGTCTTGTAACGATATCAGTCCCGTGGCAGGCTGTGAATCAGGCTCAACAGCACGTCCCTGCGGCCCCTGGCTTCCCGCAGCTCCCATTGGCTGGGAACGGCAAACTGCGGCCACTGGGAGCTGCGGGCGGCTGTCCCTTTGGACAGTCAATGTAAACAAACTGTCTTGCGGCCCGCCAGCGGATTACCCTGATGGGCCGTGTGTGGCCCGCGAGCCGCAGGTGGCCCTCCACTGCTCTAAGCTCTTGAGCTGCTGAGTCTGTGATACTGAACATGCGGGCAAGGAGACTGTTTTTGTGAACGCAGAGTTTATTGTTTGACCCTCAGTTCTTTCTCTCTGCTGTGGTACATACATTCCATTTTCACCTCTTTAAATCAGACTGATGCAAATTGATGTTTGGGAAGGGGGCTGAGGAAGGTGAAAAGCAGAACTCTGTATTTCTTTGGTGAAAGCTACTTCATTAAGTGCATTAACACCCTCAGTTTCTTTCTGTCTTATTACAGTGCGAAAGATAGACCCCCCTCCAGGGCAAGACAGTATTCATGTGTATTGCAAATGCTTTCCTGGCAAGAAAACATTTGGATGGCTAGGGCTTGGGGTGGAACATTCTATATTAACCAGCTATTTGTTGTGCATTGACATGACACTTAAAACAAGTTTTGCTGAGTTAAGTGTGCAAAGCTGGGCTTCAGTTACCTTTTCCTATTTCAGTGATTGTACTCCCAGGTTACTTTGGTAGTGTCCTCACTGTGTCAGAGTCATACCTGCCAGAGAACTGCATTTGCTTCCGGCTGCTTCACTGTGAAGTATGACAGTCCTCAAGTACTAGCAAATGCAGTAATTATTCTGGAGGTGAATTAAAGCTATTCTCCATTAAGGCAAATAGAATTTCAGTAAATTCCACATCACTGAAAGCGATCACCGCTGAGCTCAAAGAAGCATGAGGAATTTCAGCCCAAAGGGTAAGTAAACACTGTGGCACTGGGCCTTTACAGAAACGGGAGGCATATAGCTGTATTCTCCAATCTGCTTCACTTTGTGCTGCTTATACAGCTTTGCTTGAAAGTAGTGGAGGACTGAGTCCTAAGGCACTCATATGATATTAGAAGGAACCCAACATGTTTGCTGCCGCTGGGCATCAGCAAATTTCAAGTTCAGATGCTCTAGGAAGCTTCTTTTTAAAACATCCAGCTCCTTGTGTGCATAGGGCATTCTTCAAAGCCCACAGCAGGATGATTCAGGGGCTAGGGTGCTAGCCTGGGAACTGGGAGGCTTAGCATCAGTTCCCTGCACTACCACAGGTTCTCTTTGTGATGCTGGGTAAGTACCTTAGCCACTGAGGGTATGTCTCCACTGCAAAGTAAGCCCAGGGTTACTAGAACTCAAGGTAGTTGTTAACCTAGGATTCAAGCGTCTACACTCCTTTGTAACCTCCGGTTAGGAATTGTTGAACCCTGGGTCCCAACCTGGGGCAGCAGCATCTACATTATGCATTATGTGGGCCTGAATGCAACTGCCCATATCCCAGACTTCCTAACACCCTCCCAAACTGTGGCCTCTCTAGCCCTTTGTTCATGGTGCAGTAGGGGAAAACTTGACTGTCCACCAAACTTCTCTGTCTAGAGGAGAAAGAAAGTCAGCTTGTGGGATTGTGGGATACTTTTTGTGGACTCCCAGAGCACGAGTCCAGTGGGGCTGTGTATGCACTGCACAGCAATAGAGCTTGAATCCTGAGTCTTGACTTGACTCAGGCTTGGATCTTCCACTCCTGGGACCCTGGGTCTGACCCCGGGGTTAGCATGATTTATGTGTAGATGGAAGAGGGGTTAGACTTGAGCCTGAGTTCCAACCCTAGCTTACTTTGCAGTGTAGACATACCCTCTGTGTCTCAGGTCCCAATCTGTAAGTGAGGATAACAATACTTCCCTACCTCACAGGGTACCTTGAGGATAAATACATTATAGTCTGTGAGGCACTCAGATACTGCAGTGATGGGAGCCAGGTAAGTACTTTAGCTAGATTGAAGCTATTGGGAACATTCTTGTGGCATTAGTGGTCTTTGGATCAGGCCCAGAGAAATTTGGTTTGAAATCCAAATGATAGGCATTAGCAAACTGTCTCCTCTGCATGCCTGATGTGTGATTGTCCACTCAGTGCTCTGAGGTGCACAGTTTCAGAGAAGTGCTATTGGATCATTGTGTGAGCAAAGTATTAGGGAAATTCATTGTAAAAAGGTACAGTAAGGCAACAATAAGTATAAATGCACCCAAGTTAGGACAGTTGAGGTTCCTGATCCCGTGGGTGTAATATAGCACCAGCATATGTAATCCTATTCATGCTCAATGGGGCAAATTATAACCCTGATCCTCACCTGATTCAGGCGCTGCTCTGGGAAGATCATCCCAGTGTAGGCTGGATCATCTGATGTCAAAGAGCCAGTATAGGATCATCTTTTGCAGCATAGAGACTGTGACTGGGGAAAGGGGGATATGGTCAGGACTTCTGTGTGCTTCAGTGGTCTCCAGTTGCCATATTGGCTCCAGGGGCAATTGGAGGCTGGCATCAATTAGAGCAGCCTGACGGCTGAGATCCTTCTTGCTCTGGGGCAGCAGTGTAGCTGTAGCACACAGCCAGCAGTATGATCAGAGGAGCACAAAGGAAATTTAAAGCCACTTATGCACACAGTTCTCAACCGTGCTCTGCTCTCCTTGGCCGCTTCTGAGGACTGGGGCCTATATTTGCACTGAGAACCATAGCTTTGCATTGCCTGACTTTTGTGCCGTCCCATTCTTCGTTGTAATGTTGCATTAATATAGGGCTTTTTGGTTTGTTTGGGGTTTTTTTTTGTTTGTTTTTTTCATTTGCTCTGAGGGCCAGATTTTCAAAGGGTATTTAGGCATCTTTACAAGATTGCAATGGGTGTTAAGGGCCTAATTTGCTTAGATGTTTTGAAAATCCCTCTAGGTGCCTTAGTGCATTCTAGATGCTTAAATACATTTCAATATCAGACCTGAAGTTCTTTCTTTCTTTCTTTCTTTCTTTCACCTACAATCTGAAATCTATATCGAAGGTATAAATACAAATCTAATTTATGATTATTTTCAGAATGGTACAATACTGATCAAAAAGCAAAGTCATATGTCTTTTATATACTCAAAGATGAATAAACATGTGGATTCTTTTTTTGCAGTCCAGGGCATGATTCTCAGACACTAGGATAGTAACTCATAAATAAATGATGAGAGCTGAAATGTTGGCAGTGAGTCAGGGACATGTCAAGAATTTAAATGTGCTATTAAACTGAAAATGATACTTGCAATGTCCTGGAAGGAAACTTAAGATAACAGAATCCCTGCGCACAGCAAGTTTAATATCCTTGTCTCTGATGTAATAAATGACAATAAATAATTGGGAGTGATATGGAGTGTAACGTGGGGTTTTTTTCATTAGGAATATGAAATTAAGTAAATTGACAAGCACGAGTCATATTCATCCTGTTGCCACTGCAACTTGGAAATAAATTCAAGGGGAAAGATATTCATGAGAATTCCCCAGCACATGCTGCCATATCCTCCTTAAAATCCTTCCTCCTCCCCGCCTCCTGCTGTGATCTCTGCAGTAAAATGTCACCTGATAATGGCTAGATTGGGATAATGACAGAGATCTCTCACACTCATCTCATTTTTTGTTACTTTTATCTGATGGTTAGGAAAGAAGTGACTCAAAACTGCTGTGTACACACACGCTTGTTGTTTCGCTTGGCCTTCCCCCTTCTGATTGTTTGTTACACTCATTCTTGCATCCTGTTGTAATCAAGGGACAGATTCCTATAGCTTTACTCACACCAAGAAGCACTTTACTCCACAAGTAAGGTACTATTCAGCATAAGAAAGGGTGGCAGAATCTGTCTCTCAGATTGTAAGCGTTTGGGGGCAGGACAGCTTTTTATTATTTGTTTTGCCTAGCACAATGAGACCGTGATCCTGAGTGGGTTTCTTAGTTGCTATTGTAATACAAATATCAAAGCATAATAACAATAATGCTAGCGTAAATGGATCTGGGCTGTTGTGTAGAATGAATCTGTGCCCTCCCTGTTCTCTATTGCACTCTGGTAGGCTGTTCTTCATGGGAGTTGGTGGCACTTACTAGAAATCAGTAGGTTTGTAGGACCAGTTCACCGACTGTCATTACTATCAGCAGAAAGGTAAATAATATAATAAATACTAAATATACTAATTCTTGAGTTAGAGGAATATATAGAATAAAAATTTGATTAAATTTCATACATTTAAACCTCAGAAAAATCTGACAATTAGTACAAGCATGCGTTTTACACAAATAAACAGGTGAGAACATAGAGCATGATGTAAATTATACTATCTAGGAAACACCTTTTTGCAAAACAGGTACAGCATGATTGGAGGGGAAGCAAGATTTCAGGGTTTAAGTTATCTCTAACCATGAGAAACCAGGATGAACTCTTTGGGGCTTGGGGGTGGGGGGTGGACAGATTATCACATAGCTGCCTACTGTGGGGTTCTTTCACTTTCCTCTGAAGCATCTGGTGCTGGCCACTGTCTGCAAAGGGACATTGGACTAGTCGGACGATGGGTCTGATCCAGTCTGGCAATTCCTACATGCCTAAATAAAAGACCACAACAGAGTAAGGGCAAAATTCTGTCCCGTCGTGCACAGGTACTTTGGGCTGGAGGGAAAGATGCACAGGGAGCTTTGTCTCCCCAAACGCCCACGCCAGGAGCAAGACATGTTACACTTCTTGGCGCTCACTTGAGCACTAAAAAAGGAGCCAGGCTAATACACTTTCTCTCCCAATGCTATGAGGGACATTGCCATCTGGCTTGCAGTGCAGACCTCTAGCCTTCCTACCCACATCTGTGATCAGCAGCAGAAGCTGGGGTTTAGTGAGAAAGGACCTGTGCTGCCTCTCTTTGATCTGCAGTAAGGTGCATAACTGAGCATGTTGCCTACTGAGCTTTCTTAACCTGCATCAGCAAAAGGGGTCCTCAACCCTCAGCTCTGCATGCTACTGTGCACACGTGGACATGTAGGCATGAGCACACCCATCTCTTTGGTGAGTTAGGGCAGGATTTCATCCCAAACTGAGGGATAAATACTAACACAAATATGGAGCACAGAAAAAGAAAAGGGGGATGGAATTAAAGATCAGTCCAATAGATTCAAGATTGATCAGCTGACCTGTTAGGAGCTCATACGGAAGGAGGCGTGATCAGCACAAGCCACCACACCTAGACAAGGTATTGAGTGGCAGATATCATGGATGGATAGATAGGTATATAAAGGTCATGGTTGACTAGATGTCTTGCGAGATGAGATGCTCCCTTTTGGGCCAGGTCTTGCCTACTTTTGGGGCTGTACTGGCTGGGGGTGGGCTAGATGGGACGCTTGGCATAGCACAACCCTCCTGGACATTGCACCCAGGCAAAGTCATCTGAACTAGGACTGATTCTAGCCCAAAATATAGGCCATAGTTGCAATCTAGAAGTTTTATGATATGTCCCCGTTTTATGAGTGTGTCCAATAGGCTGCTTTTTTCTTGCTGCTTCAGTCTTCCAGCTTCAGCTGTTTGAATTTAAGAGACTGAAAAAAGTAATCAGAACAGCTGGTCTCTGCCTATTGCATTTTTATCATGTAGGCCTTTTCATATTATTGTGTGCTAAAGGATAGTTCATGGCTTGAAATAATTTATTTAGCTTTGGCCTGCTCAACCAGACTATACAATATGTTATCTATTCCTCCACTACTGATGAATATTATATTGACCCTGTGACAGCGTACCCCATAAGGCTTTATGGGGGGACGTTTATAAATGTATGTATGATATAACTGGCTGTATGCTTGCTTGATTTCTAAGTAAGCTCTGTGAGGCATTTGGTCAGCTTCTTNGATCTGTGTCTGGCTCAGCAAGACAGGGTGCTGGAGTCCTGAGCTGGCAGGGAAAACAGGAGCAGGGGTAGTCTTTGCACATCGGGTGGCAGCTCCCAAGGGGATTTCTGTGATCCAACCCGTCACAGACCCCCTAATGTAATTTTACCTAATAAAATGCTGTGAGGATAGAAATTGCCAGGGGAGAAATAGTAAGAATTTATAAGCTAATCATGTCATTGTAATTGGGTTTTCCAGTGACAGAAGCTGTGAGAATATTAAAAATGCAAGAAATTATTTCTCATTTCCCCCATCCAGAGCTATGGAAATTGCACTTCTTTTGTTGGAAGGTGAAGGTTGAGAGCAAAACATTATCAAATGTAGCTATTCCTACTACCATCTACCCAAGTCAGTAGTTTAATGGACATCAAAACATTAGTTTGAGACGTGGCAATCTTGTGTATTAGCTCTTTTTCAAAGGAAGTCTTGTTAATTCTCTTTTAAATTTAGGACCAATGTACTGTACACTTATAGTGTCAAAGCTACGGGTTGTAATTGTGGGTTTTGTCTTGTTTGTGTAAGTTAAGATAAAACTTTATTGTAACTTTACAGAACTGTGCTGCATCTGAGGCCAAATTCCATGCTCTGTTACAGTGTTGTAAATCTGATGTTACTCGATTTAATTACCACTGGTAAAGCTGACATCAGTGTTTGGGCAGTTGAACTCTTTTCTTCTCCACAAAGACAAGACCCAGCTACTGCTAGAACAGGGAGAGAATGTTACCATGTTGCAACACAGTGCCCCAACATAGTAACTTTTGTAATGTAGATAGGGTCCTTGATTTACGTTTCATCTTTTAGGTTTAAATTATTGGTTTAAAGGCACAGGGCCAACTCCGTTTTGATTCTATTCGGTTTGTAATGCAAAATATTTTCATTAATTTCCTGCACTTTTTTTTAAGTGAAAACATTGGAGTGGAGCTATTTCCCTTCAGTGACTGAAACAAAAAAACAACACTCAAGCCATGCATGAGAATGCAAAAATGAAACTGACAGGCCTATATTCACAGCATGATCTGATTGGGAAAAAATGTAATACTTTCAGTGGTAGAAATTAAATGAGATATTTAAAATCCGTTCTCTGTTAATAATCTAAGGTATTTCAAAACCACCAATGAGGGATTACTTTTGAAATATCAATGTTATGAATTTTACAAATGTAATTAATAGTAGAACTGTGCAAACTACCTGCAGAAATGTAAGGCCAGACTCAAATATCCTAGCTCACATTAAACACCACCAGAGTCCACAAGGGGTCCCACTGAAGTAAGTGGGACTATGTGAAGAACACACATCATCAGTGTGGTTTAATGTAGCTATGCCAATTTACAACAGCTGAGCAGAGCACTGGCATATGGAGATGAACAGTTATTGGGAGCAAACAGTATCTGAACTCTTCTGAACCTCAGAGGCTTGATACAGGCTTTGGCCTAAAATTCAGTTCTATTCATATTTTATCTAAACCAACTCATCCATTTTTATATTACAAATGACCTACCTGATTGAAGATAACTCCTGAAAGATCTGTTTATGTGTTTGTTTACATATGAATTAAATTGAGCTTTGTTTTCATCTATATTAATGCCTTTTTTAGATATGGAAAATGGCTTGACCATTAAATTCATTATTTATTAGTTTAATTAAAGAAAATATCAATTAATAAATAGTAACAATTATATGAACACTCCAAATAAGAGCTTTCAGTGGGCAGAGAAGTCTGAGACACCTATTGTGATTCAATAAGATATGGCCTGTGCCTTCAGACTCCATAGGCAGGACACCCTTTCTGGTCAAAGAGCATTGCATATATGAAATACTTGCAGGAATGTGCCTGGAGGAAGGATAAATCCTGTTGTTAACGGAATTAATGTATAAATAATTCAAGAGACCAATCAAAGTAAGGGCTATGGGTGAGTCCTTTCTAAAGGATGCAGTGATGGATTTCCTTGAATATAGCACTAAGTACATAACTCGAGGCTGTAACGGGAAACCATACTCCCATATGCCTTACATTAGGCTGTATAATTCTTGATATAAAATGTTGTATATATAATGGATTCTAATCCAATCTAGAAACTGATCACTCAAGAGACAAAAGCTCTTGTTAAGGGAGGCATGATCCAAATCTGAATCTCTAGTGAAAAGGTTTCAATACAGGGATGGGGATTAGGACTAACCTATAACCCTAGTAAGAGAGTCCTGGCAATCCAGGCCATTCAGCTAGCCAGCACCAAACAGGACCTGATATATAAAGACATGTCACTATTCCAGATGGATGCAGGATTCTAGATTGCTCTTCGCATGTAGGACCGGAGGATTCAGACATTGGTCTGAGGAGTGACAGGAAGATGTTTGATGTGTCACTTGCACAGACCAATCTGGTAAAAAGCATTTGGGCAGGGCAATGTGTTCCAGCCACATTGTCTCATGGGTAACATTACACCCCTGTTGAATGTAATTAACAGTTGTTATTTAAAGACACGGTTAGTATTTATTCTTATTTAAATGTTTATAGGATTCAATATAAAAGCATTAACCTTAACTACAACACTAGGAGAGAAAGAAATGTACTTTCGCTTATGGGAAAGCAGTATGGAATTCAACAGGAATGAAACCAATATAGTCCTGTAGAAATGTCATAAGGGCCTATAGAAAGGACTCCAAAAGCTATAGAGTTTGATAATGAATGATATAATTCTTTTTTTTTTAAACCATCCTACCTAACTGTATGGCAGGGACAAAAATTACTATTAAATTAGATAGGAGATTCCAAAATATTTCCTCTCTTTCAAGGGGAAGAAAGAAAAAAAAATCTGTACTAACAGTTATAACATGAAAAGGAAAAAGAAAACCCAATGACAAATTCTGTTTCTTGACAGAAAACAATTTCCAACTCCATGATCATTTTTCAAAGATGAACCTTCACATTTCCCCCCCATACTGCCCCTCACACCTGGGAGAAATTGCCTGTGAACTTTTGAAACCATCATGTTGTCCTTCAAGTCCCTTCTTAAAATTCTCTTTTGCCATGGATTCTAAAAAATACTTGAGAAAGTGAGGCAGTTGGTGTGCTGAGACTAGTATTGTCGCATTGTTTCCTTGTACATCCCCATCTATCTGTATCCACCAGTTGTCTCTTAGGGCAGGTCTTCACTTAAAACGCTGCAGTGGCATAGTTAATCCACCTCCATGAGTGGTGGTAGCTGTATTGATGGGAGAAGTGCTATCTCCACCAGGAGCTAGGTTGGTATAACTGTGTCGCTCAGGGGTGTGGATTTTTCACACCCCTGACAGACATAGTTATACCAATGTAAGTTTATATCGGGGTGGCCAAATTGTGACTCACAAGCCACATGCAGCTCTTTTACCATGAAAGTGTGGCTCACAAGCCCCCTCTGGCCCCGTATTCTCCACCTACCAGACGGGGTGAGGGGAGGAGCTCGGGACCTCTGCCTTGCAGAGGGGTAGTGGGGTAGGAGCTTCTCTCCAGTGGGGAGAAGGGTCTCGGGGCTTCAGCCCTATGAGGTGCACCTGCTGGAGTTCGGGGCTTCAGCAGGAGTGGGGCTGAAGCCCCAAGCCCGAGCTCCTAGCAGGTGTGCTCCGGCTCTCAAACTTCTGAAGATTGTCGTATGTGGCTTGGAGCGCCAGTAAGTTTGGCCACCCCCGGTTTATAGCGTAGACCTGGCCTTATACTTGGATTGTAAGCTGTTGGGAGGAGGGGCCATCCTTTTGTTCTGTGTTTCTACAGCGCTTAGTACAATGGGGTCCTACTCCATGACTGGGGTCCCTAAACACTACTGCAGTACACACAGTGTTAATAGTAATAAAGAGACATCTCGCGTTTTATTTAAGGGGATATTTCAATAATTAGCCTGCAGTGTTACCCAACAGTCTAGCTAGCTAGACAACAGTAAAGGTAGTTCTCTGAAAGTATGAGCTCTACAAGACAACAGTTATATGGAAAAAATAGTTACCCAGTGGGCAAGTCATGCCTATTTTAACTGGTAGTGTATACAGAAGATTAGGAATCTGAGTGAAACAAACATACAAAAATGTAACAGCTCCACTGTCTCCTTGTTCTTTTCTCTTCTCCTCATGTGTCTTTCTCCAAGCTCCCTCTGGTATCTCGGTTATGTTCAGCGTTTACTTACTCCTACTCTGTTCATGGCCTCATTCTGCAACATTTCCTCATGTTGAGTAACACTTACCGTTAGCGTTAATGGGATTAGTGTGAGTATATTCATGTGTGACATGTGAGAGTCTGGACTTCAAAAGGAGGCCCTCAGCATTAGACAGATTTCTAATTAAGCCCCAGGCTGGATAAATTTCCCCCAGTTTTCCTGTTTCCAGGTTTTATTATGCAAGTTTTGATCAGCTTTAGTATCTTCACTAATAAGAGGAGAACTGGAAATATTCAAGTAATCAACCAAAAGTTTCCCTTGGCAAATTGTCTGAACCTCTGAAATCTGCCACATTCGGGTGGAAATCTCAAAAGAACAGGATTTCTGAGGAGATTTCCGGTCCTTCATTTGGGCTATTAAAGCCTTTCCCATGATGTTTGTGCACTTCTGTTTCCAGTCCTGGCTAGAATAGAGAAGTGAAAAAAACGTAAGAGAATTGAGGAGAATGTGACGAGGGAGTTAAACAAACTGTTTTTGAATTCTAAAAATTGTTTACTTGTTTTTAGAAGATGATAACTCGGGGCATTTAATATTTTATATGAATGAATTATTTTTAGGACCATGTCCCAACCAGCACTTATAGCCTTAGACTTTGCTCCTTGCACTTATCACCTTGTTTATTTTATTTGTGATTTATTCTTCTACACAGTATTAATGTTTCACAAAATTTTGCTAATGTGATACAAAAGTCCCTTGTTAACTATCCCAATGAAGGATGTATTTAAATATAGGAAAGTTAACAAGGAGCCATGGAGATTAGTGACTGCTATCTTCCAGTCCTAGTACAAAAACACTGCTTAGCCTCACTTGTTCTTCCATCTCCGGAGTTAGCAAATTGGCTAAAGGATAACACCACTATTCTTATCCAATTAAAAGTGCAGTCCTGCGAATTAAGAAGGAAGGTGTTCTTTACACTAATACTGCTAAGACCCAAAGGCCTCATCTCAATGCCATCATTGGGAATAGTTTTGGGGTATTAACAAAGATAATCTATCACAGAGGGGAAGCATTGCCTTCTGGCAAGCACTTACTTTAGGATACTGGGTCCCTGTTTCCCCTTTTCCCCAAATCTACAACTACCTTAGCACCAGCTGGGGGTTTCAGGTCAAATGGGGTATTTTAAAATGGAAGAAAAAAGGCATTCTTTTTCTTATTTTGATGCTTTGCTTTTAAAGAATCACTTGTTGGACAGATACAAGCCCATATTCCTTAGCTTTTGTTCTTACAACATAAATTTTTACAACAGTATATCCAATCACGTATATCTAAAATGACTGACCTCGAGTCAATATGGGTACTCTTAGGCTGATTTAAATAAGCTATCCAGTGTCATAATCTTTATTACAAGAGTTCTTCGCCAGAGAAGAAATACAACCAAATGGCTGAAATCCCACTGTGATATCAGCGAATTATAATGCTACTTGCTAACTCGTTTAAAAATAATGAAGTTGCATCTGTTATGATAAAAGATATGAGGCAGTGCTGTGAAATGGGATTTGATATAAAGTACAGTCAGAGAACATACCCTATTAAAATGACATTGTAGGGTGCTGTATTCATGTGCTTCATGACTTCCAGATCACATTTGTTCATTAACTAGCCAGAAAGTAGTTTTCCTAACCTTCAGCACTGCAGACATACCTGACAGCTAGATATTAAGCTGTGTTCTTACTCCCTTTTATATTATCAGAAATAAATGGGGGCAGGGGATTAACATTTTACCCTTTGAGTTTTAATCTTCAGTGACGTTAATGAGAATTTTGTTATTGACTTCAATGTAGCCAGGATTTCATCCAAGGTTTCAAGACTCTCAATCAAAACATTTCTCTATCCAGCACTCACGCCTCTTTTCTCAGGATAAGGTGCTGAAATAACCCCTCCCTCTTCCTGGTAGGTGGGAGGATACTACTCTCTTTTCCTTTAGCTACTGAGAGGGTTCTATCCATCATGTCTCCCTCTTGGCTTAGATCTCTCCAGCCAACTCCAGCTTCATAAGGGGAGTTGGGAGGTGCTTTCTTTTGTTGATGATTCAGTTGCTCTCATAGCGGTGTTGGTTCTACAGCGCTAACAGTAATTCAAGCTAGTTTGGTCAGTAAAACAAATAAACATGAGTTAAAAAAAAAACAGGGAGCCAATCTGTTGAGAAAAGAAAGTGGTAACAGTTTTACATGGTTTTCTAGCCACGCTCAGACCTTAAGTGTACCTTATAAACCCGGTCAGTTAGATGAATAGTATATCCATTTTAATGATCTGGAAAAAGTGGTAAACAGTAAGGTGGCAAAATTTGCAGATGATACAAAACTACTCAAGATAGTTAAGTCCCAGGCAGACTGCAGAGAGCTACAAAAGGATCTCACAAAACTGGATGACTGGGCAACAAAATGGCAGATGAAATTCAATGTTGATAAATGCAAAATAATGCAGATTGGAAAACATAATCCCAACTATACATACAAAATGATGGGGTCTAAATTATCTGTTACCACTCAAGAAAGAGATCTTGGAGGCCTTGTGGATAGTTCTCTGAAAACATCCACTCAATGTGCAGCGGCCGTCAAAAAAGTGAACGGAATGTTGGGAATCATTAAGAAAGGGATAGATAAGAAGATAGAAAATATCATATTGCCTCTATATAAATCCATGGTATGCCCACATCTTGAATATTGTGTGTATTGTGGTCGCCCCATCTGAAAAAAGATATATTGGAATTGGAAAAGGTTAGGAAAATGGAAACAAAAATTATTAGGGCATGGAACGGCTGCCATATGAGGAAAGATTAATAAGATTGGAACTTTTCAGCTTGGAAAAGAGATAACTAAGAGATCTATAAAATCATGACTGGTGTGGGGAAAGTAACTAAGGAAGTGTTATTTACTCCTTCTCATAACTGAAGAATTAGGGGTCACCAAATGAAATTAATAGGCAGCAATATTAAAAATAAACAAAAGGAAGTATTTTTTCACACAGTGCACAGACAACCTGTGGAACTCCTTGCCAGAGGATGTTGTGAAGGCCAAGACTATAACAGGGTTCAAAAAAGAACTAGATAAATTCATGGAGGATAGGTCCATCAATGGCTGTTAGCCAGGATGGGCAGGGATGGTGTCCCTAGCCTCTGTTTGCCAGGAGCTGGGAATAGATGACAGGGGATGGATCACTTGATGATTACCTGCTCTGTTCATTCCCTCTGGGGCACCTGACATTGGCCATTGTTGGAAGACAGGATACTGGGGACTAGGTGGACCTTTGGTTTTACCCAGTATGGCCGTTCTTGTATTCTTATGTCCCCATAGTGCTTAGTGCCTGATATCAACTCTAGGTTCTAATGAATCCATAAAATGTCTTAGCACAGAAACCTTTGGTGTTCCAAGTAAACAAAATGATAAATGAGAACACTCTGCACATAAAAGATTGCAGAACAGGCTGTGATTAACGGTTAACTGGATTTTTAAAGTCTGCAGCAGTCCATGCACTTTCAGCTTGCTACTGATGTACATTTATCTAGGGCCTGTTTTCTCCTTGACAGATGGATGCCTTGCTTCATGTTTGAATGCATAATTTAACCTGACAGACTCAATTTCTTTTCCACAGGGCCGTGGCGGCAAGGGAAGCATCTACGTCTGGGCCTCTGGAGACGGAGGCAGCTATGATGATTGTAACTGTGACGGCTATGCATCAAGCATGTGGACTATCTCCATCAATTCTGCTATTAATGATGGCCGGACAGCTCTGTACGATGAAAGCTGCTCTTCGACCCTGGCCTCCACGTTCAGCAATGGGAGGAAGAGAAATCCCGAAGCTGGTGTGGTGAGTGCAGATATTATTGTGCTGTTGTCCTGCTCCCTACACTCACACACGTCTGTACGCATCATTTTCTGCTTAGGAGCAGCAGATGTTCCTTTGTTAAAACTAATATTTTCTCATTCACAATACCTGACAATGCCCAAACTGTCAGCTGATGAGATGGGAGGCGATATTGAAAGCAGCAATGAGCTTCTATGTTTTATGGCTGCATGTAGGTGGTGTTCCCTAGTTATCAGAATACAACTTGGAAAGTGAAGCTGGGGCTTATTTATTCATATGTCCTCAGAATTTTTAATTCCCAGGCAGACTTTCTTTGTGTAATTGCATGATAACGAAGAGTTGAAATCCCCAGCATAACACATCACCTCCAATTTGAGCATATTGTAGGCTAATATAGTCATTGCCAATTTGTCTGTAACCCTGTGTATGTTTGGCAGAATAAGGTTGATAACGAAACAAGTGCAGGGCAAAGTAGTAGTGAAATATGGAATATTGTCAAGCTTCCTGGGTGGTTTCTGCATATTCTCGCTCCTTGCCAGTCTGTTTAGTGTTTTTCTTGAGAGGTTGGTCTAGGAGTGTGGTTACAGAAATGGTTCTTTATTTAATAGCTTAAGAAGCCTCTAGAGCAAAGGATTAAAGCTCCTTTTTAATGTGTGTAAAACTCTAAATAAACAAGCTTGACATTTGTATCACAAATTCCCATTGTTTAATTCAACAGTGATCTATTTTTATTATTAGCATTGTAGTAACACCTAGGAGCCCCAGACATGGACCAGGAGCCCATTGTGTGAGGTGCTGTACAAAACAGAAGATGGAGCCTGTTCCAAAGATGACAAATTAGGTGTCAGATTATACCTGATAGGTTCAGGCCCGTGTTGAGGGCAGAGTGGAGCTTCACACCCTAGGGGTACAATCCCTCACAGTTCCAGGTGTACACTAGGAATATTTCCACTATGCCACCTCTTGGAAAGGTACAGCATGCTCCTCCTAGTATGCTAGTGTGTGGTGGGGATTCTCTTACTTTAATAGTCTTCAGATCATCCAGGGTGGGGTCTGATACTTAAAAGGGGCCAGGCAGGTGTCTTAATAAAAAGGTCAATGTTTGTCAACAGATACTACACATTTTCCAGTTATTTCATGTTCTGAGTATAGAGACAATCTGGACTGTCCTAGATCTGTTGTATGAGTTTGAAAATACTGATTTATTTCATTGGGTCAGTTGTATGCATGAAGTGATCTACATTACATACATGACTATCACTGTGCAATGCAGACTGTGTCACATTTCCCTCTAGTGGCTACTCCTCATAGATGATAGCACCCATACTACTGCCTGCTATTGGAGCTACCCCTGTAACTCAAGCAGTAGAAAACTACTATGGTGCTAAAAGTCTTGGGTTCAAATCCTATTGATGACTGGAGGGGCTTTGTGACATTTATAGAAATATAATATCTCTATGAATTTTAGATGTTAATGAATGTTTACTTCTTACTGTCATTGTCCGATCACATGTATCGATCCATTCTATTTTAAAGGTGATCTAGTAGTTTGAAAAGGCAGTAATTATTCTGTTCCTAGTGACAGGTATAACATTACTCTCATCAACACGTATTGCCTTCCACGCTATTCCATGTCTGTAGCACAACGGAGAGTGAAAGAACTAGTCTTACACATTTTTTCGATATTTTTGCAGGCTACTACGGATTTATATGGCAACTGCACCCTACGGCATTCTGGAACATCTGCAGCTGCACCTGAGGCAGCTGGCGTGTTTGCGTTGGCACTGGAGGCTAAGTAGGTTTAGGAGAAGAGGGATTTTTTTTTTTTCTTTTTGGAATGACTTGTCTGTAAGGCTGACGTTAAGGGCTGTTAACGCTACAACAGCCAGATCCAAAGCCCATTGAAATAAATAGAAAGCCTCCTATTGAACGTCAAGAGCTTTGACTCAAGCCCTGGGTGCAGGAACTTAGATGAGTTTATGTAAATACTGCAATGCTCTCATTTGCATAGTGTATATAATGTGCACTGCCTTATTTGTATATATTGATTCCTTTTACAGATATTTCCTCCCCTCCCCACCTGCTTTGTCTCTGGCTGCCTGCTGACGTGCCCTTCATAGTCTCTCTCCGACTCCACCGTCTGTCTCCCCGATGCCCCCTTCCCAAGCTAACTCACCTGTTTCCCTCATCCAGTTTCCTCTGTCCCCACTTCTGGCTGTGTCCCCATGGACTCCCCCCACCTCTTGAGTTTTCCTCTGCTCTACCACCAGTTGCTCCCTGACCATATAAACCCTGGCTAGCACACAGTTCTCCACCCACCCGTGGACGTAGAGGTATGGCTAGAATGACTGCCTACACAGGACCACTGTGTCCATCATGCTGCCCTGTGCACTTGCCATATTTCTATAGCTGTGAGCAGACTGGGGTCTGAGCTCCAGACAGGGTCTCTTTTCTTTGAGTTCTGGAGGACTAATAGGTGTCTCTATGATTTAAAATCCTAGAACTTTGACCATACACGGTATGTCTACACTGCAGCTGGGAGCAAGCCTCCCAATCTGATACGCTTTACAGTCAGAAGGGACCATCGTGATCATCTAGTCTGACCTCCTGCATGTTGCAGGCCACAGAACCTCACCCATCCACTCCTGTAATAGACCCCTAACCTCTGGCTGAGTTACTGAAGTCCTCAAATCATGGTTTAAAGACCTCATGTTATAGAGAATCCACCATTTACACTAGTTTAAACCTGCAAGTGACCCATGTCCCATGCTGCAGAGGAAGGTGAAAACCCCCCTGGATCTCTGCCAATCTGACCCGGTGGAAAATTCCCAAATATGGCGATCAGTTAGACCCTGAGCATGTGGACAAGACCTACCAGGCAGATACCTGGGAAAGAATTCTCAGTAGTAACTCAGAGCCCTCTCCATCTAGTGTCCCGTCTCCAGCAGTTGGGGATTTTTGCTACTGGCAGTCGCCGATGGACTACATGCCATTGTAGGCAGTCTCAGCAAATAGACTTGGGCTAGCATGCTAAAAATAGCTAAAACCTGAGCCACAATGTCTACACTTCTATTTTTAGTACATTTACCTTACTGAGTGTTCAAATACACCAGTCCTTTCAAACTTATTATGGAAAGAGAAAATCATCCTCTTCTTCATCATCATCATCATTATGTTCCTAATATGCCTCTGGCATTTAGGGCAGTAATGAAACTCCTCCACTCCTGTCTGTTTCTTGCAAGTCTTTCAATGGTTCCCCAGCTGTGCCCTGGGTTTTCCAGTTCGGCTTCCACAGCACTTCGCCATGTTGTTTTCGGGCGGCCTTGTTTTCACTTGCCTTCTGGTGTCCATCTTATTGCTACTCTGGTGATGGAATCAGTTTCCATCCGAAGCACATGACTGATCCACCTCCAACGCCTCCTGGCAATGATGGTGCTCAGATCCTCTTCACTGCACTGTGTCAATAGATCTTGGTTTGAGATTGTTCTGGGCCAAAAGAGATGGAGGATTTTTCTGAGGCAGGTTTATGGAATGAAGACAGTTCGGACATGTCAGACTTTCTCATTCCCCTTCTAAACACCACAAAATAACAACCTTTTTCTATGTTCTTCTTCCATAGCCTGGATCTGACGTGGAGAGACATGCAGCATCTGACAGTGCTCACCTCCAAAAGGAACCAACTTCATGACGAAGTCCATCAATGGCGTAGAAATGGTGTTGGTCTGGAATTTAACCATCTGTTTGGCTATGGAGTCCTCGATGCTGGGGCAATGGTTAAAATGGCAAAAGACTGGAAGACTGTTCCAGAGAGATTCCACTGTGTTGGAGGATCAATACAAGAACCTGAGTAAGTGAAGACAATGCTGTTTTTCCAATCTAGGGAGTTTGTTCCCTTTCAGACACTTAAGTGACCACAGACAGACACACATAGAAACAGTGACCCCAACACACCCTCAGTATCAGATTTTCTCCCAGAAATGTATGTCCCATACTGCCCAGCCCTCTCCTCGACAGCACAAATATTTTAAGGCGATCATTCCTTAAAAGGAATAATATGCCACCTGATTATCTCAAATAGTTATTCAGACACTTAAATTTAAACACACTGGTTTAGATAAGACAGTAAAACAAGTTTATTAACTACAAAGAGATAGATTTTAAGTAAGTACAAGTAATGAGACATAAAAGTCAGAAATGGTTACAAGAAAAATAAAGATAAGTTGTTTGCTAAAGCCTAATTTAACAAACTGTACTAGAATCAAGCAAAATGTCTCACTATATGCTCCAGCAGATTACTGACCAAACTCCGCAGAGTATAACACCTGCTTCCTTTGTCTCTTTGAATCCAGTGAATGCAATTAGCAGGGAGAGACAGGTGCCTTGGAGTATTTGTCCCTCCTTTTTGTAGTTTCAGTCCCCCTCTTTAAAAAATATTACCAGCTAGGCACAGGCCACAAAGGCTATGTGGAAGGATGTTCACTGCTGGCTTTTACTCACATGTTTGAACTCCCTTTCTCATCCCTTCCTGCTTGATGACTCTGTTTACTGCTTAAATGCAAATTAAGTAGAGCCCATATTCCTTTGTTTGGGACAGACCTGTTTGCCAATTTCTGTTTGGGCAGAGCTGTGGGGTTTAAACAAGTGTTAATAACACCATACAGGAGAATCTTATAGCTTCACGTACAATGTTACCACACATATTTTATCAGGACAATACTGACCAACAAATCATGAGTTTTCAAATGATACTTTACAAAGCATGCTTTGTAAAAAGATTATTACAATAGTGTGTGGGTGTGAACACATAGGTATATTCTGTTACAATGTGATATATTTAAATTTGGCAATTTCCTAGTCTAGTGGATAATGTTAACTCCAGAAAGCTATAACAATCACTCACAGGTATCAAAGATTCAGTTTGAACATTACAGTATTTAATTGTGTTTGTTTTATGTTCTTCACATCTCTAATTGCCAGCTAGGTAGGCAAATTATTTTCTGATTACTTTCATGTGCAAAGTAGAATGAGTCAACAAGTGAATCAATTAATACTAATTGACTACAACAGCTAAAGTTCAATTTAATTATTTGAAATACTAACCTAATGATGGCCAATTTATGCCTATAACATTTTCAATTTGGCTTTTCAGTGCCATTGTTAAAGACATTATTATTTTATAGAAAAAGGAGAAGAAAGCAATGTACCACCATGGCACAGAGCTAAGATAGGCCAGGAAGGTTGTGAGTTGCTTTTGCAAAACCTCATCCATTAAATTTTCTTTCTGCAAAACCAATGCCAAGGGATGGTTCAGATTTGACCGAATAACTAAAATGCAGAATGATTATGTTTATAAAGACAAATTGGGCCAAAATCTCCTCTCAAGTAGAGTTAGGCAGGATGAAAAATCAGAACATCAACAATATTTGCATACTGAAAACCCTTTTATTTTCCATTTTGGGTCAACTGAAATGTTTTGTTTTGATCATTTCAAAATGTTTTTTTTTAATTTCATCATTCTTTTCTTTGTTAACCTTTTTCAGTTGTATTAGCTTAAATTTCTAAACAAAAATTTGTTTCAAACTGGAAAACGAAATTTTCCATTTAATAACTTTTTTTCTGACCTTTTTTTTGGAGTGGGAAAATCTGTCAATTCCAACCCTATTTCCTAAAAAGTTTTGGTTTTGATAACTCAGCATTTTTTAATTAAAAAAACAATGTGTTGAAAAATTTCTGACCGTCACTGCCTCTATCACTTTAATGCAGCACCCTTAAAGTAAACTGGGATTATACTGGGGTAAATGAAAGAGGTTAGTCCGTTACGTCTGTCTGCGTCCAAAAGTTAAAATTGTAGAGACATCTTGTGAGCATATTCAGCAAAAAAAAGCTCAGTATATACCTAATAGTATCCTCCTTTCTTAATTTCCCAGTCACATTACCACTACTGAAATGTATTAGATAGAAGTATGCAGTTGTTTTGCAATGATTAACGTCATCACATCAAAAAGGATCCCCAACTGAAAGACATGATGGGATGGCAAAATAAATGAAAGTTGGTGTTCTTTACTGCTGAAGTATTTTTAAAGAGGTGCTTTGCCCTGGTGGAGGTATCCAAGGAACAAGGGATATGGCTTGAATGTATTTGTTTTCCAGGGATTCCCAGGTAGAAGAAAGCCTTTTTGGAAACATCTACACTGTGATAAAAAACCCATTGCACCAAGTCTCAAAGCCTGGGTCAGCTGACTTGGGCTGGGGCTGCAGGACTAAAAACTGCCGTGGAGACATTTGGGCTTGGACTGGGGCTCTGAGACCCTCCCCCCTCGTAGGGTCTCAGAGCCCGGGCGTCTACACTGCAATAGTATAGCCCCACAGCTGATCCCGGACTGTCCAAGTCAGCTGACCCGGGCCAACCGCAGCCATGCCACAGGTCTTTTATTGCACTGTAGATGTTCCTTTTGTGGCTGCTTCCCTTGCCAAACAGCCCTGGAACTGGGGGGGGGGGGCAAAAAATGGCTTGAAGCCACCTTTTCACATCCTCCTGAGCTATGCCTAGCACAGCTTGGACAAATTCCAAGATCTGGTTTTCTAAGGGGGAGGTTTCAAAGGCACAAATGATAAGCCATTTCAATGAGAGTCAGGCACCTTACTGGTAACCGTGCTTGAAAAACTCTCCCTAATCTGTTACAGACTCAAGCCAGAAAATACTAACATACATTTGATTCACTGTATGCACCTAAAATATTTGATTGTGTTTTATATAAATGTCTAATATTACAGTGTTGATGCCACACATCCGACATGCCTCTCATGTGGATAATAAAATTCATGATTTGCAACATCTTTATACTTTGAGTTTTAAAATAAAAACAAAACCCATATGAGGAGGATCCAGCCCATCTCCAGCGATTCTGTTTGCATGACGAGTGTAACTGACATTTTGCTTCAGCCATCGATAATTGTTTTATTTTTGTAGTTGGGCATTGCTGCCGCAATGTTTTCTATATTTAGGTTGGTGAGCACAGGATAGACTGTAGTGTGCCATAGCAACACTGCTGATTAGCAGAAACAGGCTGGGGAAGAATCTACAGCCTATTGTGTGTGATGTGACGAAAAGACATCAGTATTTAAAGTTTGAGACTCTCTAGGCTTCAAAATGGAGGAAATATGGATGCCAACAAGACCTCAATAATGACACCCCACCATTGGAGGTTGTGTCGACTTCTAGCCAGGTGTCCTGAGCTTGACTGATTTCATCTGCATCATTGCTGTTTTATAACTGTTCAAAGAAAGTTTTTTCAAGTTTTACTGGCAGATTAACATATTTCACATCTAAGTGACTTTTAAATCAACCTCCCTCCCCATCTACAACTGGTGCATGCAGTGTGGCAAATCAGGTTTGGAAGATAAAATCTTCATAGCATTATACCTTTATTTTGAACATTTTATATTATTAATATGTATATGTACAACGGTCAAGATTCTGCTCCCTTTATGCACACTGAGTATTCACTTATATTCCTCAAGTAGTCCTGGTAAGGTACTACTCCATGCGTTTAAGGGGAACAGAATCTAGCCCAAAGCCATTAGTAATGCTCTATGAAAGGCAGTGTGGCCTAGTGGATAGTGTAGTTGCCGGGGACTCAGGGGAGCTGGGTTTTAGTCCCAGCTCTACTACTGGTCTGCTAGATTACCTTAGACAAATTACTTTGCTTCTTTGTGCCTCAGTTTCCCTATCTATAAAATGGGGGTAATGATCCTGACTTCCTTTGTAAAGCGCTTTGAGATCTATTGATGAGAAGAGCTATGTAATATCATCATTATAACATAAGAACCAGGATTTATTTCAGGATCAACACTGTCACTTGTGAGAGGAGACAGGCTTATGGGCACACCTTTGTGAAATGCTTTCTTTACTGCTCTTAGAAGAATTGTGCTATTTTGTTATTATTGGAAAAGGGTGGGATTTATAGGTGTAGCAGTTTGTACCCATTTCTCATAAAAATAAAACATTAAAAATAAAAACATTATTCAACAGCATGACAGTGATCTTGTAATAATTTACCTCCAACGTACTTTACTATATTAAAAAACCTAGGCTGGAACAGAGCCTATTTATCTTTAAAAAATACATTTGGATACCGTTCTGGATTTTAATAAACTTTATTCTAAATTATTAAAATAAAGAAAAGGTCACATTTTCATATATATTTCAGAAAGCTTTAACAAAAACAACCTTAGGTTTGGAAAGTGCATGGTAGTTAAAGGGAGAACACTGAATGTTGCTTCTTCCCAGGTCGCCCCCTATTAATCTGAATTAATTTGGTTAATAATCAGTAATTAATAACAGTTAATACCTTACATGTACAAAAGTGCCTTTCCTCTCAAAGAATCCCAAAGCACTTCACAAACTTCACATACTCTTAAAACAGTTGAGTTAGCAATCTCACTCCTGCAAAAAATAAATAAATAAATAAATAATAAATGCCATGGGAGCTTTAATCACTACAGGTAGTCTAAACCTCAGTTTTACATCTCATCTGGGGAAGACAGCACCTCTAATATTGGACTGGAACAGGAGTTCAGTGCAGTCTCAATGATAAGACTGCCAACTGCTGACTCACTAACACCACTTCCTTCAACCCTAAAGTATTTTGGGGACGTTTACCATCCAAATATTGATCAAACCCAAGCCTGCTTAACCTATGAGGTCTGAAGAGATCGAGGAGGCATGAGATCTCACTGTAGCCACAGGATATACAGATTCTAAACTAGTTAACTATTCTTTAGACATTTTGATCTCTATGGTGTATTGCGGTGAAAGATTCCAAGACACCAGAGTTTAACTATTATGTCATTTGATAATGGACAGAAATGCAGCTTCCTCTTGCAGAGAGTCAATGGTTGCTAAGCATCAACAACCTTATCATTGGGGTTGCTCTTGCTGCCAAGGAAAAATCATGAATTGCAACTTTTAAAAGCTAAGCCAACTTTACAAAATAAAACTTTTCAAAGTCCATGTTAAGTGCCACTTTTTCTATGGACATGAGTTCCTGCCAAGTGGCATTTCTACCTAATAGTCACCCTGTTGTTCTGCATTTTGAAAAATTAATTTTTTGAACATATAAAAATAACCCTTATAAAGGCTCCTTTTGAATCTCACTGTATCACAGTAGCACTTAGTAAAATATCAACCTTATTTTTCTGATTGCAAACGTTACTTTTAAAAGGGAAATTCTGTTTCCTCATCCCTACATGACCAATGTTGCACTTCTTAAAAGAGTGGCACATGCAACACTATAGAATTATGAACAATTGCATAATGCGGGGGGCATGGAAGTTAAACATGGAGAAGAATTTTTGGGCAGGTCAGAAGGCAAACAGAGTTTGATAAAAAGAACAGGAGTACTTGTGGCACCTTAGAGACTAACAAATTTATTAGAGCATAAGCTTTCGTGGGCTACAGCTCACTTCTTCGGATGCATAAGAGTTTGATAATTACATCAAAAGAATTTTTGTAATGACTGAAGTAATTCTTATATCTTTCAGCTGCTTCACTCACTCAGAGGCAACGTTTTACATTGTTCACTGCATGTTGCTGTTAAAGGCATTCACAGTTTTTACACTACCTCTGTAGTTAGTATGATTTATGAGGCAATTCCTGAGGTAATTTTTCAGGGCCCAGGAGTGCCTATTAGGCATGTGCTAGTGGCAATGTGGAGCCATACTGCACCAACATAAATCCTCACTGACATTGTCGCTTTCCCCAGATGAGATGCGTCTCCCAGAGTTCTCAGGAATACCTGGGGAGTGAACTCACTGCTACCACTCTCCACTGGCTAGCACCTGAAAGGGGTGTACCACAACTCTGCCTCATCCCTACCCCTTTTGGGTTGAAAATTGGGGAACAATTGCTTTGCTCACACAAGCACAAAGAGTGTAATTGCGGGCACAAAATGTGAAATCCTAGCTCCTCTAAAGTCAATGGCAAAACTCCCATTGACTTAAGTGGGGCTAAGATTTCACCCAAAGAGTGTAAATTGCACTCATGCAGAGGCTGGCCATACATTTTGTCCCTAGTTTTTATTTCAACCGTATTCAGGCAAATTTTGTTGAATTCACAGGAGGTTTCTCTACATAAGAACTGAGTTATAATAACTAAGGAATGAAGGCCTCAGGATTTGACATATTGAGAATGTGGCAAAATAGTTGTGTCCCTCTGTGTGTGTGTGTCTGTGTGTTTCAAATGTCAAATATAGCCATTTTTTAGTATAAATGAGCAAACAAAAGTGTGTTATAATCCAGACTAAGTTAGGGATAGGACTCATGGTTTGGGTTTGAGTGCAGATTAGGGCAAGGATACAGATTTGAATCTGATGGTACTGAAATATTCTGAAATGGCCTCCTGTCATTCTAGCCAGAAATGCTTTCTGACATCCTTTAATAGTAGCTGTCTCACAAGACCAGCTGCTCTCAGTTTTTCTAGAGACTATAACATATAATGAAACCAGAACCAGAAATACTAGTAAGCAAAAAAAAGCCATGTATAATTTTTAATAGACATTGCTATTTCTTAACTATCAGCATGTACTTCCTTAACATGTTCCTTCTTTCTGTGTTTGTTTTGTAAAGTACTTTCAAATCAGGTGCTGACCTGCTCCTTAAAATGTCAATATTTTATTTATAAAGCTTGAGTCCTATTGATCTAGATTTGGCTCCTTCATTTTCTTTCAATAAATTGTTTTGAGTTAAGAAGGAAATGGTTACATACTTTGATATTAGGAGGCTATGGGAATGCACAGATAACATAATATGAAAAATAATGATTTTAGCAAATATTAAAAATAAGTACCATGTGGATTTGGTGCTCATGGTCACTTTAAGTCTCTGGATTTGGCTTACTTTCCATTTTATTATGTAGATGACTGAAGAGTTTCATAATGGTATTTAATCCAGAGTCAGTTTTATGGTGATGCGTAAATATGAAGATGACAATGGTGAGCCATATGAAGTGATAGTTAACTTGGTGAGGCAATAGGTGAGCACTTACTGTATTCTTCAAATCATGTATGGCACAACCTCCAACTCCTGCCTGTCTAAGGAGTTCCAGTCTCCCTGCTCATTCATGCTCTTCAAATTCTATTATAGTATTTTTGTGTTTGTATAAACACATGTAGATGTTTAATGAAAAATAAGGTGTGCCTCATTGTATATATCATTTTAACCTACGTTATTGTTATTAAACCCTCAGAAAAATACCATCAAGTGGCAAGTTGGTTCTAACACTTACAACTGATGCTTGTGAGGGGAAAGAAAACTTTGTCCGCTACCTAGAACATGTGCAAGCAGTTATAACCGTGAACTCTACTAGGCGAGGGGACCTCAACATCAACATGACATCACCTATGGGGACTAAATCCATTTTACTGAGCCGACGTCCAAGAGATGATGACTCCAAGGTGGGTTTTGACAAATGGCCTTTCATGACAACACACACTTGGGGAGAAGACCCCAGAGGCACTTGGGTTCTGGAAGTTGGATTTGTTGATAGCATGCCACAGAGGGGAGTACTGAAGGAATGGACATTGATGCTACATGGGACACAAAGCGCACCATATATAGACCAAATAGTAAGAGATTACCAATCCAAACTGGCTATGTCCAAGAAGGAAGAGCTGGAAGAAGAATTAGATGAAGCGGTAGAGAGAAGTCTGAAGAGTATACTGAGCAAGAACTAGCACTGTTCTGCATGTTGGTCTCTTTCCTTTCTAGCTCATTCTACTCACCTTTCTACTATCCAGACTTCTGTGTTAGACATATTACAATGTCTCCATAGCCAAATTATCATACTTTATAGATTTTAAAGTCTTATATCCTGTCAATGATTATTTTAATTACAACCGAAGCAATCTTTTTTTACTCTAAGCCACAGATATGTTGTTCCCTATCAACTACTCTGTACAGTTTGTGACTGTAAATGATTTTGTGTCATACAAATAGGTAATAACTTGCAAACAAATCCGTGATGGCTTTTCCCTTCATATTTTTGTGGTAAATGTTGTTTGTATTTAAAAATTTAAAAAAGAGAGAGTAAATTTTAAAACTGGCAGTTAGTGGTAAGAACCCATTTGGTCAGCTTTCATGATAGAGATGTTAACAGTAACAAGTTGGCTGGAGAGGCCTTTGAATGACCAACAGCCTGATTCTGCGCCATTGACTTCAATGGGAGTTTTCCCATTGGCTTCAGTAAGAATAGGAATAGGCCCTAAAAGGAAAAAATAATCCAGAGGTTAAGAAAGATGGTAACCTTCTCTCAGAAATCAATGCCTTTTGCCATTTCCTTTTTACTTACACGCACACGCACACACACACACACACACACCATTTTTTGACTTAGAGATGATTCATTTGTATGTAATAAGTGAGTCTGATAAAGGACGTGCATTAGGAAACAGGGTCCAAATGTTCTAAAAGCACAAGTATTTTTTAAAAAATTGGTAATTCAGATCCAATTTATGCCAAATCATCACATTGGGAATGAAATTTAAAATGGAGGGCTACCCTTTTGCGATATGCATCTGCTCTCCTTTATACTGAAATGTATTCTAGCAGCATAAGATAAGGCTGTGTCGGCATTTCTGTTACAGACCCCTATATTCCGGGGTTGGTAATTTGCTATGGGAGAAAATTGGCATATGCACTTTTAGTCCAAAAGCAATTTTTAATTCAAATTTTCTTTTATTTTAAATAGTAGAGCTTATGTCAGTTTTGAATTGTACTCGTTTATTTAAGAAGAAAAGCTGCTTAGATTGTTTTGTGATATGTGCACAATGCAAAGTTAGTTTTGACTAGCAATAAAGAGGAATAAATTTGTGAAAATTATCCCATAAATCGTTGTTGCTGTTTAAAGGACCTAGTCCTCAAACTCTTACACTTATGAGTGTTTTTAGCATCTGATCCAAAAAAGTAAATTAAACCTCTCAGAGCCTGATCTATCTACTGCCATTGACTTCAATGGAGATTACACGTAGTGGCAAACACAACACCCACAAGTGTTTGCAGAACTGGGATCTCAGTTAGTAATCTCTGAATAAAGCAACAGAGGGTCCTATGGCACCTTTGAGACTAACAGAAGTACTGGGAGCATAAGCTTTCGTGGGTCAGAACCACAAAAGCTTATGCT
>NC_048300.1:631563-646304 GCF_013100865.1 Trachemys scripta elegans | reverse complement strand
TATTGTGTGGCCAGGGAGGTTGAAGTGTTCTCCTACAGGTTTTTGTATATTGCCATTCCTGATATCTGACTTGTGTCCATTTATCCTCTTGCGTAGTGACTGTCCAGTTTGGCCAATGTACATAGCAGAGGGGCATTGCTGGCATATGATGGCATATATAACATTGGTGGACGTGCAGGTGAATGAGTCGGTGATGTTGTGGTTCTGACCCACGAAAGCTTATGCTCCCAGTACTTCTGTTAGTCTCAAAGGTGCCATAGGACCCTCTGTTGCTTTTTACAGATTCAGACTAACACGGTAACCCCTCTGAATCTCTGAATAGTAACTACGGGCCCAATCCTGCAAACACTTGCATAGTTGCTTAACTTTAAGTACATGAGTAGTTACTTTGGCTTCAGCGGAACTACTCCATGCTTACAGTTATGTGCATAAGTGTTTGCAGGACTGGGGCCTAGGATGTTGGCAGTAACTAGTTTCAGAATTTGATTTTTTTCTATTTTTAATATGCAGAATATGCATCTAAAATGTGTGTTATCAAGAGCTGTTTAGGTTAATCAGTTGCAAACTAAAATTAAAATGAATACGTATTTATCTAATGATTAAAAATGACACCAACAGGTTATGATATGCATAGTTTTATCCCAGAATGTATATGTTTTCTATTATCTCAAGTGAATATTCATCTCTTAACCTTCCATAACAGGATTTTTTTTTCTTTTCCTTTCAAATCCCAAACAAATTATCTACTTAAAATATGTTTACATTATGTATACTATAAGCCAAGTTAAGCACCTAAGTGTTCATAGGATCTCCATTCCCTTACACCAGTGTAACTGAGGGGTTACGCCATTGCAGACAATTGAGTCACACTTAGGTGTAAGTGAGAGGAGAAACAGGCCCTCAGGCTTTTAGGGTACATCCAGACTACCCGTCGAATCAGCGGGTAGTAATCGATCTATCGGGGATCGATATATCGCATCTCATCTAGATGCGATATATCGATTCCCTGAACACGCTCCCGTCGAATCCGGAACTCCACCAGGGCTAGCAGTGGTAGCGGAGTTGACGGGGGAGCCGCAGCCATCGATCCCACGCTGTGAGGACCCGAGGTAAGTCGAAATAAGATGCATCGACTTCAGCTACGCTATACCCGTAGCTGAAGTTGCATATCTTACATTGACACTCCCTCCCCCCCCCCACTGTAGACCAGCCCTTACTTTTAAAATATCACCTAATAGGAGTGACTTTTAAAATCCTGTTGTTGTTCATTTGTACCAACAGATGGAAAGCATCAACTATATCTCATCTTGGGGTCTTCAAATAAACCAAAGGACACGGGGGCCCACTTCTAACCTCAGATACACACATGTAGGCTATGAGCCAATTCTTAAAGTAGTAGGTGGGTGTCTTTGAAACTGGGAAGACGCCCATTGTCTTCAATGGGTTTTGAACTGGGCCTGTGGTTCCCAGTAGTTAATGGGAGTTGCACGTGCATATCAGAGGGAAGAATTTGCCCCTATTATGTGTACATATGCGTTTGATAACACACAAACACTCATGATATATAGAATATACATATAGTATGTAATATATAAATGCAAGCATACATAATATATATTACATATAATATTGAACATAATAAATACATATACACTCATGCATCATGTTTGTGTGTATGTATTTTCTAAAGAAACAGATCATTTAAACATATTAAAGAGTATTCTAAAATATGGGAAAAGTTATTGAATTAAGAAACGTCCTTGTGGCAATTTTAAATGAAAGTGTACGTTAATTCCTATTGCATTCATGTAATTTTGCAATTCTCTGTTTAAACATTAAATGTCTTATATAGCAGCAAAATAACTTAATGGGTGTTCATATTTTCATAATATTGACTTAAATTATTAAGTGCAAGATGACTGTAAGGGGTGATTAACAGAAATTATGAGTTTTGATATGCGTATATATAAAATAAGTGTATATACAATATATATATATATAGCTAGACTTCAAACTCTTCAGAATTTTTGCATCAGGGTAAGCACTGAAAAATGTCCAGTTAGAATAAGTTTTTATGGTATTGCGGATGCAAAATAAAATTAATTTATTAGCATTTATAACAGAGGAACTAATTCAGTTCTCAATTTAAAACAGGTGAATGTTGTTAAAATATAAAGCCCTGTGATGATGTTTTATAATCTGAGTAAAATAAAGAGATGTTGTAAACTGGCAGGTCCTATCATCATTGCCTATCAGAAATCATGGGGGATGTGACATGTATTCAGTGAAACCACTTCAAAATGCTCTACTTATAATAATGCAGGCCTGATAAGGTAAATCACATCTCAGGTATGTTTAGCACACAGGAGATAAATATCTGCATCAAAGAAAGGCATCCCAGCATAAAGGCAGTAAAACTATAGTGTTCAGCAATGTTTTAGCTGTTAGGTGTGTTCTACAATGGAGCACTGTCACTTGAGGCCCCAATTCAGGAAAGAGCGTAAGCACATGGTCAAAGGTAAGCATTTGTTTGAGCCCCATTGACTTCAAGGGGTGTTAAGTAAAGGCTTAAAGTTAAGCACCTGCTTACGTGCTTTTCTGCATCAGGGCCTGAATGATCAACAGTGCTGTGAGACACAGTATGTCTTGTCCTGTGAACAACCAGCCTTCATTAGATCCAGCTGGATTGAAAGTGGAAGTGGCATTCAGCTTTTCAGAATGCAAAACAAACAAAAAAACAACCGCAAATAGCCATTTTGATCCACAAGAAACCTTTGTCTTTCCTTGGGGTTTTCCTGTTTTTAGTACCCTTTTATTCCTATAGGACAGGAATCACATGTTATTAGAAACCCAGCTATGTAGCCACCCAACATGACTGGAGTGCTAAATGATCCCGGGAAATTCATTTACTCAATTCCCATTGTCATGGGAGCCAGAATAGAGTAAAACCCAGGTCTCGTTCTCAGTTAAGAGACTGGCTTAACCCCTGAGGTTTAATATCCCTTCCACAATAGTTGTTAGAAAGAACAAAGATAATTCTTGCTATTTATGCACAATTTACAAGCCCTGGGCTGTCAGATTGTGGCTTTCTCTTCTACACAGCTATCTACAGTGCTGGTGGTCACCATACCATTCTTCCTTTGTGGCCGCTTTATTGCATGCCTGGTAGGTCTGTGGAACGCATACCTCTGAACTTAGGACCCAGCCCTGCATGGCCTCAGCTTCTGCTAATGTCAATGGGGTTCAGGGAGTTCAACACCTCACAGGCTTCAGCCCTTATCTAACACCAAAGGGCATTACGTTCTGGTCGAGTACAGTATACTGCTTCCCCCACAACATGGGGCACAGAACTTATTTCACTTGGAATTTTTATAATATAGGAAGGCCTCAAAACCAAATTTATTTTAATCACAGGTTGAAAGTCACCCCTGTGCATGGTGACAGCACAAGCTCTGTGCACCACTTTAAATCCACTTCAGCCCTATTTTTGAGGGCTTATGTGGTGGATGGGCTCTGTGCTTAGGCCTCTGCACAGGGAAGACTTTCCCCCATACTGAGTCAAAATGTTTCACTAGCACACATTGCACTCAGCTGGACTCATTTACCTAGGAGAAGCCCCACTGCTTTTTGTAGGGTGACTAGAATCTGGCCCACTGTATACATTTAAAGATTCCTTGTCTACAATAAGCTGCAAAGCAACAATCTGCTGTGGAAAAGGAGCTTATGACATATACTCCATAGCATTACAATAAGACAACAGCAACAATTCCTTTAAATGAAACGTGTGTGTGAATATTACACACACACACACACACACACACACACACACACACACACACACACGCGAAAACCCAAACAAACAGCATTGGTAACTGCCTAAGGAAGCGATTCTGCTGTTATAAGATTGATTGAAGTAAAATTTGATTAGTCAGCTTCTTGGCCTTTTAGTCTAGAACTGTTTTTTCACTGTTCAGTCTTCAATTAATTTATCAACCTCTCTGCATGATGTTAATGTGTGCATCACCTATCACTGTTTTAAAAAAGACACCATTTTATAAAAAGCACAGTATGAATGTAGGTTAACTAGTAAAATGCATCATCAAGCGCCAACGGAAAAAAGTGTACAGATGGTTCTTCTTGTCCCGCAGTATGTAATGAGGAGTAGATTAGGGGCATGAGCCTGATTCTCGTCACCTCTTAGTCAATAGGTGTTTTATCACTGCTTGCAGGGAGCACAGGATCAAGCCCTACGTAATACAGAACATTCTGATATGCTGTAGTAGGAGTTTTGTCAGAGGTTCTTGTTAATTTCAATCGCAAAGGCCTTATAAATCCTGAAGACCTCACACAGTTTTTATTCAGCCCTTTCAATACATGTTTTATCTGAGTAAAAAGTGAGTTAAGGCCTTCACCGTTTAGGCCTGACACCTGCAAAGCATTTAAGTACATGCTTAATTTTCATGGGACTACTCACATGCTTACACTTAAGTACTTGCTTAAGTCCTCTGCTAGATCACAGTCTTTGCCCTTAACTAATACCCAACTTTTGCACACATTTTTAGGGTTCTAGCCGTGAAAGATTTTATTCTCATTGAAACTGCTCGGACTACTCACATGAATAAAGTGAGCAGGATTTGGCCTATATGGCTGTGAAAAAGAGATAGTAGTAAAGCAATATACATATGGGAGCATCATTAACATTTCATGATAAATTTATAGTTCTGGGTAATTATTAGAGTTGGTTGGGAATTTTCTATTGATTTTTTTTAATGGAAAAGGACGTTTTCCCAAAATCAAAAGTTCCCCGTGGAAAATTTTGATTTTTTCCATCAGGAGCCTCATGCCACCATTAGCCTCTATGGCATCCGTAGCTGGACTACATTTCCCATGATGTACAATGGTCTCCTCTCTGGTTGAATTGCTTCTGTGCATCATGGAAGTCCCAAGACTGTAGTGCATCGAGGGAGCAATCCTGGCCCACAGAGGAGAACGGGAGACATGAGGCACCCAAGCTACTCCTCACATGAGGCACTGTGGCAGCTCAGGCGGATGCAGGTGAACATCCAACTGAGCTGAAATAAAGTGTTTTGATATTTCAGAATCAAAAAATTTTGGAACTTTTCCTCTGTGAAAGATTTCCACATTTTGGCTTATCTGTACACTGAAAATACCCCAACCGGGCAATCTTTGAAGTGTCTGCAATCCTCTGAAGAGATTCCAGTATGCACTAAAGACCTCGACCTCAGATTTTGCAGCGGGCACAATTTTAAATAGAGTTCAAGGAAGCTATTTTTTAAACCAGACAATAACAGACATTTAAGCATAAAGTTAGATGCAAGCTGCTTAAAAATAAACACAATCAAATGAAAACCCTAGTGAAATCCTGGCCCCCTTGTAGTCAATGGGAGGTTTGTGTTTAAAGGCTGAACTAAGATTCTTAAAACATTCTTTTTTAAAGCTGTCCCTTTTTTTCTTTTGGTACCGTTACATATTTTACCCTCAGTAGCCTAGATGATATGTAGTAAGATCTTAATGACAAATTCAGCCATATTTGTGTTTGGTAACATAGCTAAAAATAAATGACTGCTAAGCTTTCTTATACATAAAGGGTAGGGTATAAACAAGGGATAGTTGAAATATGTTACTGAACTAAAGTGCTTAGTCTTTCACCTTGAAAACGTCATGTCAGTCAGTTTGTTAATTGGTTAATACTAGTTTGGTTAATGCTACTATTTGATGTTAAAGGTAACACACACGCACTGTGACTATGTTCTTTAGGATGCAAAGCTTTTATTCAATGAACCAGATGCCACAAGCTAACATTTGCAGCTGTCTGAAAATTGGAAACTAATGGCAGCTAAAGCATCATTAGAGGAATATAAACTGTAAGGGGCCAATTTGTAGTGGGCACATATTACTTAGGTGTGGTTTAGACAGGCAACTTCTTAATAATTACTTCCTGCTTGTCCTAAATCACAAAAATGTTGCGTAATTGAACCTGCTACTAGTTGCCCAAGTACATTTTAATGATTATTACATTAAAGGTAAACCTACACCAGACAGAATTGCCATTAATGTATCAATGTTTTATATCAAACAGCAAAAGTCTCACTATGTTAGCATTGTGTCAGGGAAAAAATAATTACGTCATTTAATAACTATGCCAGACAAGTAGCTTATCAAATGATGTAACTTAAGAGCCTTTGTCTCCTAGCTTCTTCTTGCTTGTCTTCTCAATCGTTGTCTCCACAATCATAGCTGTCTCTTCGTAAGTCTGAATTCTGTCATCTGAAAACTTCTCAATGGATTCCACTACTTCCACCTTCTCATAGCTCATGGAACTGGGTAAGCTTGGTTCTCTGAATGCTTGGCCTCCTCGTTGGTCCTCTCTGTCATACTCTGTCTCTTCAAATACGTCTGGCTCTGGAGGGCTGTCTACACCAGCTGGAGGTGCTGCCTCAGGCCCTGTGATGTCTGGCTGCTTTGAGGGCTCTTCAGCTTTTTCTTCTGACTTTCTGCCCTGTTCATTTATTTCTTCTCTCTCTTCAAGCTCATATTGCATTTCAGGGACTTCCCCTTTCTCATTTGCTGATGGTTCAGAGGGTTCAGGCAGCTCTGGAATTGGCTCCACCTCCCCACCATTTGGCATCTTTCCATTGCTAGTGGAAACAATGATCCCACCTCCAGCTGGGGTGGAGGAAGAATAGAAGCAAGGATGGTCATAGCTTGCTTCCCCTGTGACAAGTACATAGCGCCCTTTGGTGGACAAGTCAGTCTTAGGCTCGGGTCTCTTGTAGCATCTAATTTTCTCTCTCACAGTGTTACACAATTCATCAAAAGCTTTACTTATCCGAGCTCCATCAGGCACATCCTCTGGGACTGTTTCTTGCTCATCTAGTTCTAATCCTTCCTGCTTAGGTTCACATATTACTGTGCTTTCGTGTTTAAATTGAAGCTGATCCTGATGAAAGCCTTCCAGGGTTCTTTCATAGCTGTTTTCAGGTGAAAACCCATCTATGTCTTTGGAAGTGATCTCCTTTCTCCTAGAAATTTTCTTTGCCAGACCTTTTTGTCTTGGTTTCGCACTTGCAATCTCTTGCATAACCAGGGTGATATCTAAAGAAAATCCAAAACAAAGGCAACAGCACACAACATTGAAAGGAGTTGCCCAAGCCAGTTTAGCAATCTATCTCCAAATGAAAGGGCCCCATTGTCAGTACAGTATGTGCAGAACAGAGTGCCGCTGCAAAAGTGGGCATGTATTCATTTTATGTATGAAGATGGCTACTCTGAGTGTGCAACACTGGGCACATGTTCATTTTGCATGTACAAAGACCACTTTTAGACAGAAAATGTATAAATACTAACTTCTGCATGTACAAAACTGAATGCACAAAATCAGCACCTCTAAACTATGAAGACTATACTAATGCTCTGAAGGTACATTTAGGGCTCACTGCTGCTTTTCAGTATAGTGTGCAACACCACTATCTTGGATCAGTAGCAGGATTAAGGGCCATACCCACATGGAAGTAGCTCCTGTGGTTGCTTCACAGGCCTCCTGGGCTTTCCAGCTGCAGAAACGTCTCCCAGATGTGACGGGAAAAACATCCCCATGTTAAAAAACATTCCCCCTGCCCCGTTCCTTGTGGAAGAATTGCAGACTCCACCCAGAGCTATCACCAGAAATGCAGATCAGGTTCACGTGAATGTTGACAGGAGGCTCACTCATGTCCTAACACAGAGGCAAGTTCTTCCCTTACTCTCTAGTCAAGTCCTGTAGGTAATGATCCGAAGTACAGTTAGATGCATGGGCCAGATGCTCAGCTGGTGTAAATGAACATAACTTCATTGACTTCCACGGAGATGCATCTATGTACATCAGTTGAGGATCTGGTCTCCATGTATTAGTAGCTAATTTGTTCACTAACAAACTTAATTAAAGCCTGCTGTATTTGGCGCTACACTAAGGGAAACACCCTATTTGGTCTCCAAAAATTTGAACATCTGACAGTTTATCTTCATTTTTTAACATGCCTTGTTTTCAATAAAACATCCAATTACCCATCTATTTATCATGATACTTCTGAGACATCATTCAACTTGGTATGTAAAGTACCTAGGTATCAAACCATCCATCTCCATTGTTAACAAAGTCATTTCTACTTTAGCCCCGGATATTTTCCTTCACTAGTTCCTGCTCTTACAAACATCCTAATTCTAAATGTATTAATCAGACAGCTCTGGGGAGCAATCATACAGTGCGGAATGTGACTCCATTCAGCTCAAACTGGGTCATGGCAGATAGGCAATTTAGTCTTGTTTATCTGTATTTGCAGGGCTACCCAAATGTTCCTATTTTGTTTAGTGATAATGAAAGGATGGTCAGACTTGGGATATAACCTAAATCCTATGTGATCTCATTGCATTTTTTTTTAAAAAGGCTCCCTGTTCTATTAGTTCTCTTTGTGCATCTCATTTATTCAGTGCAAGCTACTTCTGTTGCAGTAAGTCATGCCACCAGTATAGCAAAGGAACCAATTGGTTAGGGCAGTGGTTCCCAAACTTGTTTCGCCGCTTGTGCATGGAAAGCCCCTGGCGGGCCGGGCCGGTTTGTTTACCTGCTGTGTCCGCAGGTCCGGCTGATTGTGGCTCCCAGTGGCCGTGGTTCGCTGCTCCAGGCCAATGGGAGCTGCTGGAAGCAGCGGCCACTATGTCCTTGGCCCGCGCTGCTTCCAGCAGCTCCCATTGGCCTGGAGCAGCGAACTGCAGCCACTGGGAGCTGCGATTGGCCGAACCTGCAGACGCGGCAGGTAAACAAACCGACCTGGCCCGCCAGGGGCTTTCCCTGCACAAGCAGCGGAACATGTTTGGGAACCACTGGGTTAGGGGATCCAGCCTTCAAGGGCCAGATCTGAAGCCAACTGATGTAAACTGAAAGTCTCCCATTGACTTCAATAGGTTCTGATTTAGGCCCCAACAATGGAGTCCATGCTGAAGACAAATGAAAATGGTTTAAAATGCAAATGTTCCTCTATTTACTCAAACAAGAAAAGAATAACAGACGTTTACCTCGCCTCCTCCAGGTTGTAGTGTGGCAGGGTCTGTAGCTCTGTGTGAAGAGTGCAACTGGGGTTCCAATTATGGCAGAATTTAACCTGGCAGAGAGAATTTGCATGAGTCAGATTTCCCCCAGAATACCTTAAACAAGTAGGACAATTTGCCTCACATTGAAATGGGAACATAAAATACCATTTAAATCAATACAGCGCAGAGGCTGTGTACTACTGGCCAGATTCCCTGCTGGTGTAAAATCGGCAATGCCTTCACTGTCTTCAATGGAACTATGCCGATTTACGCCAACAGAGGATCTGGCCTACTCTACTTACCTATAGCATGTAGAGCAAAGCACATCGTTTTAAAAAGCAGCCCTAGTTTTGTCAGGGAATGATTTCATAATGTAAGGGGAGATTTTGAAAGGCACAAAGGGCAGACAGACATCCCATGCCCTCTGGAAGTCAGCGGGATCTGGGTATCTAACTCTTTTGGCGATCTTCCCCATAGAACTAAGGGCCATATACAGCTCTCAAACCATATGCATATGCAGTTTAATGCAAATAAGAAAGCAGTCAATAAAAGTAAACTAGATTCTTTATTTAACTTAGTTCAACAACTCTTGCCATCTGCTCATTTTTCTTCATGCAAGCTCCCTCTAGTGTTCCCAGCCAGGCACTGCACCTACTTGTTCCTGCTCTGTTTAATTAACCTTGCCTATCGCCTGCAACTCTGAATGAACCAGTGGGAGCTCAAAGGCATATGAAATAAGAGGAGAAAATGCCCCTTCGATTCACAAGAATGCACACAAAATGTAGTTTAAGGGTAAGGCTTATGGTGACAAGTATCGGGTCAAAAAAAGCCTAAATCAGTTCACTTTTCAGTTCCCCCCACTAAAGGTTCTGCAGTGCTGAAATACAATGGGTGGGGACCGGCCAGCTGAGTCAGAAAACATAATGGAACTGTGACACACTGTACCTCAAAATAACAACCTGTAACCCCATATGCACCACTTGTATATGGTTATGATATTTTTGTAACAAAAATATGCCTTGTGAAATATCATTGGAAAAGTCATAAGCTATTGGACATTACTAGCCTGTTGAAATGCAGGTATCATTAGTGTATATGAAGTTATGAGATTTTTGTTATATGTTTGTCACTGAAACATGTTGCGAGCTGGAAAACATGCAGACTAGCTCTTCTCTGGCAACAAAGGAGTGACCAACACCCAACCAGGTGTTAAGCAACCACCATCAGTCATTCACCAGCAAGGGAGTTTTAAACAAGCGATTTGCAATTCACATGAGAGTCAGTTACTCATGCATGTACACCACGGGGCTGCCTAACCACCATGACACAGCAAGGATTTTTCCAGCATCGAGGAAAGTATAAAATAAGGGACAGTGACATAACCACCTCACCTTATTGTGATCTTCAATAACCCTGCTCAGCTGCCTTCTAATCTTGGAGGTGTCTAACATCCCTAGGCTTCTAAATCTCTACACTTAAGTCCCCTAGGTGCCTACATTTCTGCCATTGACCATGTGCAAATCTGCTTCAGGCTCAGCAAAAGTGCAGCTATCTCACACCTAAACCCCAGCGAGATCTTCAAACTGGATGTTGTCCCACCTAGCTCACCTGGAGGGCTTGTTCTGGTAGGCATGCCCATAGCACACCTAACCCCACACCAAATGGCTGTGACGTTGGGGAGGGAAGCGGGCAGATGAGGAGCTAGACCTAGACCCCCAACACCTTAATCTAGTGGTTAAGGATATGAGAAGCCCAGGCTTAATGCCCCTCTCTACTTGAGGTGGAGACTGGATGTGACATTGAGTCTCCCATCTCTTAGGTGCGTGTCCTAACTACTAGCTATGGGATACTTTGCTATGAAAGGTTTAAGAGTGGTAGCTGTGTTAGTCTGTCTGTATCAGCAAAAAGAATGAGTATTTGTGGCACCTTAGAGACTAACAAATTTATTTGAGCATAAGCTTTTGTGGGCTAAAGCCCACTTCATCAGATGCATGCAGTGGAAGTCTCTTAATTTCTCCTGTTGAATCATAGAATATGAGGGTTGAAAGGGACCTCAGGAGGTCATCTAGTCCAACCCCCTACTCAAAGCAGGACCAATCCCCAGACAGACTTTTGCCCCAGATTCCTAAGTGGCCCCCCTCAAGGATTGAACTCATAACCCTGGGTTTAGCAGGCCAATACTCAAAACTACTGAGTTATCCCCCCCCCGCCACAGTTTATAAAAAGCTGGTCCACAGTTTATAAAAAAATAAATATGTACTTTAATTTAAAGAGAGTGAGCACATATGATGTTATAGGCTAGTGGGTAGGTGTGGCACTCTGAATTTCAGAATGGCACCCTGGCACCCCCATATTCACAATGGTGATATAATTATATGTTTTGTACAAAGCATGCCTTCTGAAGTACAATTTAAAAAGTCTTGATCTGTGGACCATCAATAGCCTGTTGAATATGCTATTGTATCTAAAGTTATGAAGTTTTGCTATGTGTATGTTATTGAAATATTTTGTGAGGTTGGGATGACCCACAACCAGCCTTTCAGATACAACAATGGAGTAGCCAGATGTGCTGATGACCCATTGAAGGGAATCCATTCTCCCACCGACCATCTCAGAAGACTTCTCAGAGAGAGCACGTAGACAATGGAGACTGCTTGGCCAATGGAATCGGACTCCCTTTCACAAGCAAAAGATCTTTCCAGCAAGTTGGAAGAAACTATAATGAGGGGAAGTGACATCATGGCTTGGTCTCACTCCCGCCACAACTCAACACCCAGAAGAAACTTCTAGAGGATAAAGACTTTGAACTGGGGAGGGTAGTCCTAGCCGGTGTACTGAGGTTTGTACCATCCATCAGGGTAAGACACTGTTTGAGTCAAATCCTATTTGGTTTATAGAACTCAGATTGCAAATTTACTTTTATTTCTTGGGGAACCAACTTTGATCTATATGCTTACTACCTATAAGCATTTAAAATCTACCTTACTGTAGTTAATAAATCTGTTTTATATTTTACCTAAAACAGTGCGTTTTGGTTGAAGTGCTTGGAAATTTCAGGATCTAGCCCCAAACTGCTGGCAAGATTTTAAACAGCTAGCCCCCAGTATGTAACTGACTGGTTATTAGAGCTCTGCAGAGGGCGGTCAGTTCACAGAATCACGTCCTTTGTGTATAGAAATTAAAAGACAGCAGGCAAATGGTGACTAGACTGACAGGCTGGATGAGAACCTCATACTCTCTTCACACTGGCCCTGAGCTGTCTCTCTCCATTGGCTTCAGTGGGCTTTGGATGAGGACCACTGTCCTCAGGTTCCTGCTTTGAGAACCCCATGGGTAGTAAAGTTCACATAGGCTTTAGCTGGATTAAACACATTCCCATTTTCAAATACTAGGCTCCTGCACTGTCATTGACAATCCCCAGGGATGCACCATTAGGGTTGCCAGGTTTTTTTTTTTACCAGAAAGTCCGGTCAAAAAGGGAACCTGGCAGTGTCCTGTCAGCGCTGCTGACCACCAGCCTCTGCCACCAGGGAGTGGGAAGAGGAGCAGCTGCTGCTGGAGCCTGGAGGAGCACTCAGGAATGGCTCCAGCAGAGAGAGGTGGCTCCCCCATCCTGCCCCGAGCGTGGCTCTCCCTCCCCCAACCTGCCCCACTCACCCTCCAGCCTCGGAGCATGCCTCTCCCTTCCCTGTCCTGCCCCAGTCACCCCTCCATCACCAGAGCGCGGCTCTTCCTTCCCCACTCTGCCCCAGTCACCTCCACCCCTGGAGCACAGCTCTCCCTTGCCCGTCCTGCCCCAGTCACCCCTCCATCACCAGAGCGCGGCTCTTCCTTCCCCACCCTGCCCCAGTCACCTCCACCCCTGGAGCACAGCTCTCCCTTGCCCAGCCTGCCTCAGTCACCCACACCCCTAGAGCCCTGTTTAGTTAGCAGGGGGGTGGTGGTGGAGAGAGCAGTGAGCAACGGGGGGAGGGGGGTAAGAGGAGCAGGGGGCGGAGCATCGAGCGAAAGAGGTGGAGCAAGGGACGGGGCCTCAGGGGAAGAGGCGCAGCAAGTGGGGGAGGTTCCAGTGCTCAATGTCAGGTTTTTCACAAATTAGAAAATTGGCCACTCTATGCACCATACAGAAAGTAGCCTTACCGGTTGTCTTCATTCTCAATGATACGTTTGTACCGCTCCAGCTCATTCTCCAGGGACTGCTGATATATCACCAGCTGGTGACAGTCACTTGTGAACTTCTCCAAGGTCCTTTCAGCATCCTCAATCTCCTTCCTAAGGGCGTCAATCTGCTCATTGTACAGCTGAACCTCATCATCATAACTCTCTTGAGTGCTCTTAATAGCTTGTTCCAGCATGGTTGTCTGAAATAAAGGAAATGGAAAGCAATGATATACAGCATTTCCTAGATGGGGACTGGCACACATTTTCAGAGGAATCATTAAATGGCGAGACATACTTTTTTATGTCAGCAAACTAATGACTGAAAATAAGTCATATCCTTTGGCACAATTATTGAAGAGGAAGCGGACTACAATACTATGCATGGCTAGTGAGATGACCTAGTGACTACAGATGGATGGTTTTCCCATCCCATGAGATTTTGAGATTTCATTTTTTTTCCCCATACTGAAGTAGGATGAAAAGTTGCAACCTCAAACATTTTCATGGACCAATAATCTGAAAAAAAAAATCAGATTGGTTAAATCAAAACAATTCTGAAACCGTTTGGTTTGCTTTTGATTTTGTAAAACCCCTTTTAAAGTCTAAATTAAATAAAGCCCAAAACTTTTCCACAGAAATGTTTGGAATTGTGAGCTTTGTTGAAACTTACTCTTTTTTGCAAACAGTTCTGGGTTCTACAAATCTGCATTTTCCTATGAACAAGTATTTAGGTCAGAGAATTCCCCTCCAGCTCTCACTATGCAGATGTCTCTCAGAGGGCATCTAAGTGGGCCAGATGACTAGCTTCCACAAAGGTCTTGGGTTCCCTTGCACAAGCTCTGAAAACTGGGCCTGATGCTGCATCATTAAAGCCTATTGGCATTTTCATTACATTCATTTAGTTATTAATTCATATTTAAAAAATACATCTATTGCTCCCACCCAGTGCCATGGTCAGCTATTCCATAAATTAAAACATAGACCAAGGCTTTTCTATAAATATACCCATCACAGCCCACACTACCCTGAGCAGCCTTAATATAGACAGTCAGAAGATGGGCTTTGCAAATCTGGTCTCTGGCAGACAAAAGGGAGGAGGGGGAGCAGGTTTGAAAATCGGAGGAAGACGGATGGTTTGGGGGCTGCAGCATAGACAGGAGGTCTGAGCTCGATTCCTGACTCCACTGCAGATGTTATGTATGTTTCCAGGCAAGTCGCTCAGAGTTTCAGTGTTGGTTTAAGTATCAGAGGGGTAGCCGTGTTAGTCTGAATCTGTAAAAAGTAACAGAGGGTCCTGTGGCACCTTTGAGACTAACAGAAGTATTGGGAGCATAAGCTTTCGTGGGTAAGAGCCTCACTTCTTGCATCTGAAGAAGTGAGGTTCTTACCCACGAAAGCTTATGCTCCCAATACTTCTGTTAGTCTCAAAGGTGCCACAGGACCCTCTGTTACTTTTTACAGATTCAGACTAACACGGCTACCCCTCTGATACT